>NW_018164675.1:107755-145048 GCF_001263595.1 Phalaenopsis equestris
TATATATATATATATATACATATTTTTCTTGGTGAGATTTCACTACATCCTCCCATTCCTCCAACCACCAATACCTTTACCAGTCATCTACTGAAAAAATGATATATTTAGTTCAAGCCCGCGAGACGGCTCGTGATTAGGCTATTACCTTTACGAGCTAAGGTTGACTCGAGCTCAAGCTCATAATTTGGTAAACAAGTCGAGCTCGATAAGGGCATGAATCGAGATAGGCTAGATTCATTTACACTCCTACCATAGTTATTCAACTGCCATGAATGTGTATTCACAAACAACCATCATCATAATCACAATATATTTTATTCTACTATGATCATAACATGATGATGTCCTTAAAATGTATGTGTTGACCTCATTTTATGGGGCCAGACTCTTTCTCTCTCTAGAGCATATGATTTAGACTTAGGATTTGCTAGTAACAACGCCTAGATGACTCGTGCTGGGATCCATACCAATTATAAATTAAGCAATTTTGTGACTTATATTGGTTTCATGTATTTGATGTTCAATCTTCAAACTTTGGTTGAGTTAATTGGGGCCAAATTATCGAAGCTCGAGTTCAATTTCTATATGTTTGGAGATGCCCTAAGCAACATTTTCAAGCTCGGAGACTTGATTCTATAGTTTAAGTACCTTTCAACCTTGTAAGATCCTTTCAATAAGACTTAATATTTGTTCTTAATTCACGCTTTTAGTTCAAGATGAGCTCCATGATCGAGTTAAATTGAAACAAAAATAAGAAATTAATTAATTGAAATAAAAAATAAGATTTAAAGTTGGAATTAAAGACATAAAGAAAATGTAAATTTATATTAAAATCAATAAAGGAAACTACATCTAAAAAAATCAATCAAATCATATAATCCTAATTAAATTTATAACTAAACATAAATAAAATTAAATCTCTAACAAATTTGTACTTAAATAAGAATAATAAGGGAGTTTTAAACTTAAAAAAATCTAAAGCTATTTTAAATAAAAAAAATTAACAACTTTAATTAATAGAAATAAAATGTAAATATAAAATTAAAATAATATACAAAATAAGTTTAAAATATAATTAATCCATATTATAAAATAACTCAAAATTGAATGAGAAAAATATCATATGACTCCACATAAATTTAAAGCAGGATTGAAATAAATAATAAATAATATTAAAATAATTATATTTTTATAGAAAAATCAAACAATAAATTAATATTAACACAAATTTTTGAAATAAATCGATTTATATAAATAGTTAATTTTTTTTTAAAATTTAGAGACTATATCCAGAAATGTGTACGGTACACCATATTTTTAATAAATAAATAAAAAAAAGTTAATGGACGGTGGAGATCGGTCCGCATGGAATAATTTTTCGCCCGCCCAAAACCCTCACTCGGCTTCTCCTTCTCTACCAAGACCCTCGCCCTTCTGCTCCTCACCTGATTTCGCCTGAAACCTGCCTCCTTAGCCCTAAACTCGGTTCATTTTTATTTGGCCGCCTCCTTTATCATTCATTATCGAATGCTCTTCTGTCCTTAGGATCGCACGCAAGGGTTCTTCCTCCTCCGATCGTTTGAGCCGAGGATCTTCTTCCTCGTTCAATCGTGAGCCGTGAGGAGCTTTTCCTTCCTTCGATCATCCGAAACCGTAAGGAATTCTTCGATTGTTTGAGCTGTAAGAAATTCTTCTTTCTCCGATTATTCAAACCGCAATAATTTATTTCTTGTGATGAATTGAAATTTGTTAAGGAATGTATGATTGAATTCTTTATTATCAATGATGAAGTTGCAATTTGCTTTATGGTTGAAATAAAAATGGCAGAAAATATTGAACACTGAGTTCTTTCTTTTTATGGATGCTGTTTCATTACAGAATTATGCTCTAATTTCCAAATCTATTTCATAGCAAAATAAACTAGTTGGGATTCAATGATTCAGTGTTTAAGAGATTTGAATATATTTCAGAAAATCCATAAGGGCTTTTGTTTTGTTTCTTATCCTTTCTTTTGGTTGGCCGTCTGCTTTTTGAAAGCTTATCAAAGCCTTCACTCTTCTCCTCAAATTTTTCACATCATACTTACCCTTGAAGAGTTAGATGTATACCAACAATTCTTAAGTTTTTATATACGTGCCACTAAATTTGTGAAAGTTTATATACATGCCATTCAATTTTTAAATATTCATGCATAGAATATTTAACTTTAAAAGCCTTTGTGTGTTGTTAGATTATTACATTTTTATATATGATGCATATAATTTCTAATACGTATTTACTATTAAAATCTTAATATGCACATGACATCTTCATTTTAAAAGTAAACTACAGATTCTTCAATTCTATGAGTATTCACAAATCTGACACCTAAATGCAAAAGTGATGCTATAAATCTTTTAATTCATTAAATTATGGTGTATTTGGATGCATAGCATTAAAAATTTGCTGAATAATTTCAGATTTTGTAATTTGGCTGTATTTACATATATAATATTTCTTTCTATCAACTATGTGCTTTCAAATTGTTTAATATTCATAGATTTCAAACATGTGACATATACGAACTTTCTCATTTGTTATGAATTTACATGTATCAGGTTTGAATTTAGATGACATAACACAGGTTTAAATTTATTATGTTGATACATAAATAACTTCTAAACTGTCAAATGAGTACATGTCTTTAAATCCTAATATATATTTATATATATAATGTATAATCTCTCAAAATCAGTATAGTGATTCTTAAATCTGAATGCATTTATATATAAAATATCTAAACTATAAAGTAAGCATGCAGCTTTCTTGGATACAATTGCATAGATAATGTATAAATATAAATATATAATATTTTATATGAAACTGCAATTATCTATATATTTGCATGTCTTAGCACTTGAAATCATATGTATAATTTTAGATTCTTTTGAATTAACATTGTATTCATATGTTTAACAGTTTAAATTGATAATAGAATTTCAGATTCTCTTACTTGCTTGAAGGTAATTATACAAAGGTTTAAACATTTATGCTTTTGATACTTTACTTTATACACAAAGCTTTCTTAACCTTAATTTTAAGAAATATAGTTTTATTAAAAGTTGAATGGTATGAATGTAAATTTTGAAGTTTAGGTGTCACATATACAAAACTAAGAATTAAGTGGATTGAAAGTAGACCCTTTTATTATTGCTTCATATGTAAGGTTGCTTAAGAAGCTCTTTGCCCTTCTTCTGGATGACACATTTCGTGGCTACCCTTACTCGAGAATCCTCTTTGGTTACAATGTCCAACTGAGGAGGGTCTCATAGTTTCTTTTAGCAACCTTACATAATGATTTTCATTTTCTTATTCATATTTCAAAGTTAACATATATACATTAATTGTTATGAACTCATGTATTATGATTCTTTAGAAAAACTACTTGAAATAGCTTGGAAGACACCAGGTATGTTCTATTCCTTGCTTATTGACCACATTTGATTATATTTGCTTTGTTTAAATATATGATAATGCTATTCCTCTTTTATTTATTGCATTTTTTTATATATTTGAAAAGAGAAGCCCTAGGGTAGAAGATGTAGGACAAATATTTAGGTTAAGACCCTATAACATGTGACTAACACATTCATTTGAAAAATATAATATTAATAAATTTTAAACCGTATAACAAAATTCATTAATATAAAGAAACTCAATTAAATGAAATTGCCCGCATTTGAACCTTCAACTAATTATATCAAATCACTCAATAAGACAAGATGTAATATGATAAATAAACATTCACATAAAAAAAAAAAAATGAATTGATTCAAAAAGAAAAACAACAAATTTGTAAAAATTTGAAGCACGTCAATCTCTTCTCATTGGTGATCAAAATGACTATTGATTATCACAACAGGCTTTTTGATTTGTTCGGAGCATTTTGAGTATCACTCTTTGGTGGATAAAAGCTTTCATATTTTTTATGCTAGAAAGGACAAGAGTTAGAGAAAAATTTATTGTCGTTCATCGTTTGTCACTAGGTTTCAAGCTTTGTTGCTGTAATTTTCATTTTACTCTGGCATGTAAATGCCCTCGACGCACTCTTACCATATATAGTTAATGTTTTTTGATTTTATTTAAAAAAAGGGGGTATTTGTGTAGATGGAGTTTGGCTAGTAGGCTATGGATCAGTTTGCTGTGGATTAGGTCAAAACCTTGTCAGCCTAATTCTGGATCAGGTTCCTTGTGGTTTTTGATCCAAGAAAATTAGTATGATGCAATAAATATAAATAAGAATTTACTGAACTACAACTAATTGCACAATAATTTATCTTCTTTATGTGTAAATTCAGAAATATGTAAAAGTTGAAATTCTAAGATAGAGTAACTATTAATTAAATTAAACAAATCAACAAAAAAATGATCCATAAAATATGGTAGGCAATTGAAATTTCAGTTGTAATAATTTTGACTAAATTCATGATTTTTGCAACATAGAAAAACCAACTAAGAAGATAAATAAATGTAAGAGATCACTAGAGTTAAGAAGATCTGAATCTCGCACAAATACAAAGAGAATGGTTCATAGAGGTTGAGTATTGCACATGAATCGAATTTGAAGGAATTCCATTCCCAACAATCACACAAAACTGAAAGCAGAAATCTGAATTTTTTTTTGAATAAAAGATGGGCAAATCACATATCTCAGCCATTTATTTATAAATTTTATATTTCTCAGGTTAGACATAAAGTCATTCTAATTTTGATCGGTAATTCAAAATTTTATCTTAATTTATTTTGAAAATATAGTTGTGAAACATGGGGAATATATATAAGCTACTTTTACAAGTGGTAGTATCACTGGAAGCAATCCACCATAACTCCTGAATCAACGTGAATTACATTTCTCCATAAAATACTTACTCAGGGTGGCGGTAATGATATAGTCAAGCTTGAGTCATGCCCTTATCGAGCTCGGTTTGTTTACCAACTTGTGAGCTCGAGCTTGAGTCGAGTTAGAATAGCGAGCTCGAGCTTGGTTCGTAAAGGTAGCAGCCTGCTTGCAAACCGGCTCGCGAGCTCGAACTAAAAATATAATTTTTACATTAGATGACCCTAAAATGTATTTGTGGCCGGAGGAATAGGACGATTCAGCGAAAACACACCATAAAATGTATCGAAATTACTAACGACAGGCTAATCGAGCTGACTCATGAGCCAACAAGTCGAGCTAGGACAAACTCGAGCTCGTTTAATAAACGAGCTGAAGTCTGAGCTCGAGCTCAAGCTCGTGTCTTGATAACTCGGTTCACGAGCTTAAGTCAGCTTGGCTCATTTATACCCCTAATCTGTGGTTTAACATTTGATGAAACCAATGAATACTTTCTCATCGTAAAATTTTCAGATTTGCTATCAGGGAAGAATATATCAAAGTGTATGACATTGAGGAAGAGAAACTTAAAATAAATTTAAAAGCAATTAAGAGAGTTTTACTTACTAGTGATTGTTGGATATGAAACCAACTGATTGGTTACATGTCTTACTGTGCATTCTATTAGTTTTGATTATAAGTTGCATTCTAGGATCATTAGCTTTAATGAGTTAGATATTCAACATATTGAGCTTGTGATTTTTAAAGCTATTTCTTAAAGTTGATTTTACAATGGGGTTTAAAAAATAAAATAAATATAATTACTTTGTATAGTATATCATTGAATGATGTGGCTGCTATAAATTTTAAGAGATTGCTTAGTAGAAAGTTTGATTTTCTTTTCATGGGTGATTTTTTTAATGTTCGTTTTACTGCTCATATTCTAAACTTGATGGTGTAGGATGATTTGAAAGAAATTGACAAGGTAATTGATAAAACGATCCCCTAGTTGTTTACATAAATTTGGTGGTGGATTACAAAACAAGTTTTTTTTTAAAATATCCAGAATGGGTTGAACTCCAAAACAGTAATCCGATTATTTGTATACGACCAATTTAATTTCAAAGTATCATATTTATCTAATTTGATTCCATAGCTGTACAAAATTGATCCAATGATTTGGGTCAATTTTGTTTGGTTGAGGGGTTAATTTAGGGAACTGTGTGGCTATATCTGCTACACACGAATAGTTCGGGGGCTATTTTAGAATTTAATATATATGTAAATTAAATTTTTTTTTCGTATTTCAAAGTGAAAAATTATCATGGTTTTATTGTTCTTCAGTGTATTTCAAATTCCTTTTAGCTCTTTTATCATGATTTTAACAACAACAATAAGATTCGTCTGCTTGTCCATAACTGTAAATGAATACTCATTTTATTGTGAAGTCTTTTGGAAGTTCTATTCCTTTTTATAGGCATAAGATGTCAGTGTGTTCTGCACTATTGTGAAGTACGCGTTTACCACACAAATATACATGCCGACCAAGTAGTATATGAATTTTTGAGAAGACATCGATCCCACAAAGAACTAGCTAATTTAAAAAAAATGTGAATGTTCTAGGTTGGTAATCCTATGGCTAGTTTGAAGTATCAGAGGTTTGTGAATTTTTAAAATTTTAGTTTTGTAAAAAATGAAACCTAAGAAACAAGAGAAGGATTTTCAATCAAGTGAGATGATATCCTTGAATTGGATCTAAGAAAACAAGATTTATTAATTGTTTTCAAATGTGGTTGACAATCAAGATTTCTTCTTAGCCTTTTCCAAGGTTATAAGAAGTTTTGGGTTTTTATATTATAATTTAGTCTCCTAAATCATGTAAAAACCGACAGAATTTCATGTTTCTCTATTGTTTGCACAATCCTAACAACAGTAGTCATATTCTCCTAGAGAAGTGTATGCTAACTTAATTGTTTTGCCAACCTTCTTTCATCGTCCTGGATCACAACAAGCTTTAACATTCTAAGTGTCCAATTTAGAAGTAACTTAAGCATGCAAAGTTAACATATCAATATTTCCAATAATATTCTAGCAATCATACAACGTGGATATCTCTAATTTACTTAGATTAGCAATCCCTCTTAAATATGAGGGATGAACAAACCAAAAATTTCTTTGAAAGAAATAAAATCAAGTTTATACAAAAGAAAGAACAATCAAACCTGATTGAATCTTTCTTTTCTCCACCGATTTTTCCTTTTACAACGAAACTCCACTTGCATGCACTTACAATAGAGGAAGTATACTCACTAATCACTTTAAAAAACTCTCACTTCCATAGGCTTCAAAGCCCCTCACTCTCTCACAATGAGTGAGTACGCAAAATAACACTAGAAGCCTCTATCCCTTTGAATCTATTGTATTTAAGCGTTTAGACCGCTATATCACCATAAAATTGTAAAAAATCCTCATAGTCAGTGTTGAGCGCATTGACACCCTTCGAATCTCTATATGTGGGCACGAAAGGGCTATTCATCATTTTCAGGCGCATAGGCGCTTGTACTGGACGCCGCCTAGGCGCGGGGCGCCACACTTTCAGGTATTGGCGCTTATTGTCCCGTTTCTCTATTTTTGGTGAATTCGGGAATGGTTTGAGCGCCCAAGTGTCAGGATGGGCACCAGGGCACTTGGACAATGATTCAACATGCATTTGATTCTTTTTTACCCCCTTTTTGCTGTCATTCAACCTGTTTACTAGATAAACAAACAAATATATCCTTAAAAAGAAAAAAAAAATACAAATAACTAAGAAAATATATGAAATAACAGAATATATTTTCAACACGTCAATTTTTTCAATTTTTCCCAAACTTAAATATTACTTTTCTTCAAGTAATTCAATTTTGTAAAGTTAGAAATTTTGAAAATTCATGGTTGATTATAGCTTCAGTTTGCTAGGTTTTTTTAGATGAAGTAAAAAAATAATTCAAAGTGCAAATTTCTATTCTTAATATTGATTTTTTTTTTATCCCCTATCATCCTAACATAACTTATATTAATATTATTTTTATATTATTATCCTTTAATCATTTATATGTAGTTGACTAAAATAACACTAATTCTCAAATATATATAATTCAATTGGGGTTATCAACTAAATATTATTAATTAAGTTATTCTCTTTTTGAATACAATATTTTGAATTTAGAGTGAAAAATGATCTTAGTTGTTTGACTCAAAGGTATTAACTTCTACATTGAATTTGTTGATACTCTAGTGAATCTCTTCTACTGAAGGGTTGGCATAGTCCCTAACTGATCTTAAGGCGAATGCTTTCTTTCCTGGGGTTCACTTTTTCTTAAATTTTTTTTTTTAAAGTTGTGTGTTTTCTATTTTTTTTTTCTGTTATTGCTTTTCCAATTTTAGGGTCAAATAACAGTAGTTCGACAGATCCATTCCTGTGCGAACCTATGCCTAGTTAGTGACCCTAAACTACAAATAACACAAATAACTTAACACAAAATTACTCGTAACACGATAGAGTAAATTAAAAAGCTGAAAGAAATCATAATTCACAATAATTTTATATTTTTAAACACAGTAAACAACGACGAAGATTATGTAAAATACACAATAGAAAATACAAAACAACAAAATAACATTACTGCTTTCAAATCCAAACTTCTAATTTTTAACTAAAATTGTCGTAATTTGAAATTTAACATCGTTCGTCAGCAACAATGTCAAAAACTTGATCTGCATTGCGCTAAAGTACACGTCAACCACACAAGTATGTATGTCAATTAAATAGCATAATAATTTTTGAGTCTGTCTATCGATCACACAGAGAACTAGTTAATTTAACAAAAAAATTTCTAGTTTGAAGTGTCGAATGATTATGAATTTTTGAAAAGTTTTTATTCTTAATTTTGCAAAAAGAAGACCTAAGAAATGAGCAGTAGGGTTTTCTATCAAGTGAGAGAAACTTCTTGAATTGGACCTAGGAAACCTAGATTTATCCAATTGATTTCAAATGTTGCTTCTTCCAAGGTTAAGGCTTGGTATTTCGTATCACAATTTAGTCTCCTAAATCATGCAAAAATTCTTGGGATTCCAAGTGTCCCTATTGATTGCACAATCTTTACAATAATATTTATATTCTCCCATGAAAGTGTATGCTAACTTAATTGCTCCACCAATATTCTTTTTTCGTCCTGGATCTTAACAAGTTTTAACATTCAAATGACCAATATAGAAGTAAATTAAGCATGCAAAGTTAGTATATCAATGTTTCCAACAAGACTCTAGCAATCACACAATATGAATATTTCCAAGTTACTTTGACTACCAACCCAATGTAGTGAAAATTATAGTTCTTAAACATAAGAGATGAAAAAAAAAACAAATCCATTGAAAAAAAAAATCAAGTTTATACAAAAGAAAGAACAATTAAACCCGATTGAATCTTGCTTTGCTCTACAATGATTCTTTTACAATGAAACTCCACTTGCATATACTTACGATAAATGAAATACACTCACTAATCACCCTAGAAAACACTCAATCACATAGACTCCAAAGACACTCATAATGATCGAGCACACAAAATAAACTCTGAGTACACAAAGCCACTAATCATCGTATTTAAGCATTTAAATCGCTACATCACCACAAAGTCATCAAAAATTGCTCAAAATTGGTGATGGGCGCTTAGGCGCTTGGTTTGGGTGCCGGGTTTATGTTATCTTTGTATGTTCGCACGAAGAGGGTATTCAACATCTTCAGACTCTTAGGCATTTGAATTGGGCGCCTATACGTTGGCCCATGTGCCACACTTCTTGGTTTGAGTGCCTACTTTATTGCTTTTTTGTTTTTGGCGAATTCTGGACTGGTTTAACCGTGTAAGTGTCGGGATGGGCAACGAGGTATGGACAGTGACTTATCATGCACTTTAGTCCTTTTTTACTCTCCATTGTTATCTTTCAAAATTTATACTGCATAAACAAATATATATACCCCAAAATCACAAAACAATATGATTAATAGCGAGAATATAAGGAATAGCACAACATATTTTTAACCTATCAAATTTCCCTAAATTTAAATATTACGTTCCCTTAAGGAATTCAATACATAAAGTTAAAATTTTGAAAATCCATGGTAGATTATACCTTTAAACAATCTAAAATTCAGCACTATTATATATGATTTTACATGAGCTTTTCAAGTAATGTATAATTTGTAAAATAATAATAATAAATATACTAAAACTACTTGAAAAATGGTATAGAAATTTTGTTACATGCCCCCACTTTCCCTCTCGATAAAGAATTTAATAAGGGGGAAAAACTTCTGTTATTACTTTTTTATTTATGCATTTTGTAAAGAAAAAAATGTTTTTTTTCCTGAATATATTCAAAATTTATTATTCTATTTTAAGTTCTTTTTAAAATATCTTTATTCATTTAGGATTCAATATAAAATAAAATTAAATTTAGTAATAAGCTGAAACAAAAGACATAATAAGTAGCGGTATTTCGAGCTTGGTTCAATACGTGACAGATCGACTCTGCTCACTCCATTTCTTCTTTCATGAATTGTTAAGTTTAGCTACTTAATATTTGTCAATTCAGCAAAATCCATCCCTATTATCTGGTTCATATGAACCACATCAATGCCACTCTTTTCATATATCTTTTAGTGAAGTTGCTCTCTTCCTCCCTTTTTTACCACATGCTGTCTAGATATTAAATCTTTGATAAGTTAGAGCAAAACATGAAACATTTTGAGCCTGAGTCTGACCTCGATTTGAAGCTTTTCACTAAAAAAATATAGTTTGCTTTTTAAAGAATAAGTTATAGCTGAAGTATTTCGTCAGTGTGTTGGAGGAAGAACGACATGAGGTCAAAGCTTTGAGACGCGAGCTTTCTCTATACGCAATTCTTGTCAACGATGTTGCCCTGCCACATTGAATTCTCTCTTTAAGCATTCACTAGGATTTTTATTTATGAAAAAATATTTTTTCATAATTATTTCTTCACTTTTGCTAGTGACAAATCAGCTGAAAGTTGGCAGTGCACAAGGTTAATTGGTAGTTGTGGTTAATGAGTTCATAATTTTGAGAATTATGTAATAAGAAAAAAACAATTTATTTATTTATTTTTTAATTCTTCTTATTTGATGATCTTTAAGAAAAACTATTTTGGGATTTTCTTTTATTTGATTAAATTGAAATTTATTTTCTTATGAAAACTTAGGATAAAACGAAAGTATTTTTTTCTAACCAGGTCTTTAAAAAAAACCACTTTAGAATTTTCTTTTATTCAATTGAACTAAAATTTATTTTTTTATGAAAATGTAGGATAAAAAAAATATTTTTATTAACTATGATTCTTTTCATTTTAAATCTTTCGTTTTCTTCCATTAATATAGTTGTGATTTTTTATCTCTTTGAGTTGCTATTCTAAAACAAATTAAAAAACTAATGATGGTCGATGGGCTAACAAAAAATCATTTATGGGTTCAATCAAAATTTTTTGTTCGAGTACCCTTTTCTCAACATTTAGACCATTGAGAAAAATTGCTAAAAGTCTGATTTTTATAATAATTAATCTCTCAAACTACCTTCAAGTGTCCCACATTTTGCTCTATTTTTTCTGAAGATTTAATCGTTAAACGAAGCATAGAGAAATAAAAGTAAGATGACAACAACTTCAAAACAGAACGAAACACAGAGAGATTATTGAAGGATTTTTTACAATCCTCAAGATTAATTTGGAAAGAGGGTGACATGCTCGTTTGTATGAACCAGATAACATGGGTGACATTTGTTAAATTTGCAAAGGTTAGATAGTTAAGTTCGATGATTTAACAAATATACCAAGTGTTGGTCAACTTTTTGAAAAAAAAATATATTTTTTTAAAGTTTAATTTAATCTAAAAAGGTATATGATCTTTTTTAATTTTGAAAATAGTGTGTTTTAATTTTGAAAACAATGCAAATCTACATATTTAGACCATGTGAAGCAGTAGCAACGAGAAGAAGCTGCTGAATTATAGCTCGAAGAAGAAATTTGCAGTGAGAATAAATAGAATACAACGAATAGAGAGTAGGAAAACAAACTGTATACAATGACTTTAGGATTTCTGAGAAAAGAACAAGATACGATGGCAAAATCACCACCTGAGAGCTACCTCAGGATGCAGCCGCAAGGAAAGCAAACCCAATTTTCATGAAAAACAAAAAAAAATAACTCCCAAAAATCTAGCTTCCTTCTACACAATAACTCTAAATAAAGGCTATACTCTCCTACTTACAAATATGCCCTCTTAAAATATAAAGACACTGATAATAAGCTAAAATTCATAAATTAAGACATATAAATTGAAATAAAACTCTAGCTTTCGCGTCACCAAATCTGTTGAATAGTTTGACTTCTTGGTTAGATCTAGTGTACATGGACGTGTCTAGTGCTTGTTATTGCACGGTTTATTGTTGGATTACATGAGAAACATGTTACACAGAGAGCCACAAAGGAGGCTAAAGTCACTTTTTCATGGATTTTTACATATATATATATATATATATATATATATATATATATATATATATATTAATTAGTTTTTAAAGTAATTTAAAGATTATCATTATTTTCACATTGCTCTCTCTCTCTCTCTCTCACACACACACACACACACACACACACACATACACACACACATCAAAGTGTCCAACCCATTTATGTCCAATTCCAAGGTTTCTTTGCTTTGCCATCTCCACTTGCATCCCCACCCCATTTTCTCTCATTATTCTTTTTCTTCTTATTTAAGGAAGCATGGAGTTTCTTTCAATGTCTCAACAAAAGGAGATCATTAAAAGAAGAAAAAGGAGAACAATCTAAGAAGAACAAAGAAAATTGGGTATGCCATCCTCGGCATTTAAACTTATACTTCTAGTTTCATCAATCTAGTTACATTTCTCCTCTTCCCCTCATTTTCGAACCCGACCCGCTGACTTGAATTGACACCCCTACACTTCATTTAATAATAACCATACCCTCTCTCCAATTACTGTAACTTGGACTGTGCAGAACAATTTAATATTTGTTGAAGCTTGAATGTTTTTCTCCATGTTGATAACATGAAGACATACCCATCACATATATGTATGCCACGACATGCATTTAAAGCCAAGAAATTTATCATGCGACTAGTATAAGGGATTGCATATGTTATAAGTGATGTGAATTCACTCGCCCAATGAATTTTTTTTGTCCTTGTTTATTTATGGTTTCAAATAAATTGTAGCATACATGAAATCATGTTGCACTATTATAAAACCATTCCCCCCTCCTCCGCGCGACCCAACATTTTTTTTTTTAAAAGCACTATTATTTTACTATGATTTGTGAAACCTTGACCAGCCATTGAAGCTATTTGGGCTATGGGTTGGTTGGTTCGAATGGTTGAACCAGCCTAACCAATTGACCCAAAAAATTAGCTATATGAATAATGACATCATAATTATATTACATGTTTAGTTATTGAAGATTCTTTGTTATATATTTAAACATTAAAATGTCCTGCACTTATGTTGTTTGTGTCTGATCTACTCAACTGCTAGAGCTGGTAATGGTACAAATTAGTTTTGATCTGTCAATAAGCAATCTAAAATTTCAATCAAACTAAACTTGCTATGTAACCGTTCCTGAATCAAGTTTTTCTTGATTTAACTGATTGAACTGGCTAGTTGTGGCTGTTTTTAGAGCATTGCTATTTTCCATCTCCATCTAGAACCATTAGAAGGTTTCTGATTAAAGCCATCTCAATTCATGATCATATTTTGGTATTACAACATAATTCTAAAGCTTATAGGCAGTGAAATATAAAAGTAACGGTGAATTAAGGTGTAAAACTCATACCCTCCTTGAGTCCTAAAATGTTAACCTTGGAGAACTTTCTATGGATAATTAAGTAGGAGAATTCTAGATTATATAGACTATGAACATTAGCGGAAAAGCTTATTGGGCAAGTGATATTGTATACATCATTTAGGTCCCAAGCCCGGATGAGTTTTCGTACTGCTAGCCATGGATTTTATAGCAAGAGAACAATGTGCATAAAGAGGAGAAAAGCAGGGACTTAAGACAAGCCCAGCTGATAATGAAGGGAAGCGAAAAATCTGCCAAAAGGCCACCAACTTCTTAAGTCTTAATTCAAAATTGGATGCGGTATCAGAGCTGTCAATAGATTATCGGTCAATAGATGTGGACAAGGTAGCAATTTTGTGAAACATTTATAGACATGTTCTCCATCTAGAAGTTGACTAATGTGCAAAAGATTTCTTTTGCATGCTAAATTTATCCTCACTTCCATTGCATTGGCGGAACTCATTGTCCAAAAACTATAAAGTACATGGACAATATTCAAAGGATTATTGAAAGCTCAATTTTATCCCATCAGACTCCAAGATCAGATGAGCATATGATGGTTTAAATAAGACAGAAATAAGTGTATGGATGCATACAATGATATTTCGTAAACAAATAATCACATTTGATTTTTTTGTTGTGGGAGATTTTCTTGAGAAATATGTTGCATAACTTCATAAAACACTGCACATAGAAAACTTAATGATACCCACCGGGACTAGTAGGAAAAACAGTGGAAACACAAAAAAAAACTTTTATTAATATATGTTTTGAGTTACAACATGATACAACAGAAAATAACAACACCAAAACATAAAACGACACAAGTAAACACCTCTCAAGTGTATTACTAGGGTGGTGGAGGCCGGCTAGGCGGATTGAGATGGCTAGCAGGGGTGGCAGCAACAAAGATGAGGTGAGAAGCTGTAGGAATAACTAGACTGGCTGCAGTGCAACGACAACGAGACATTGGGGCAAAAATGGCAGGAACACTAAAATTTTGCTGTCCCGGGGCGGCAGCAACAAGGACTTGTGAGTTAGAAGCGATGTTAGCAAAGGTGTTGGCGCTTTGGGGTGGCGGGAAGGTGTCGGACAACAAGGTAAGACTGCAGAAGGGTCACGGAAGGTAAAAATGGAGGATACAATACCACATCGGAGTAGGATACAAACGAAGCATCACAAACTCCTCGGATACAACCCTACAAAAGGGAAAAAAAAACTCCGCACAAGAGATTTGAAAACAAAAACAACCAAGACTAACTACCTCACAGAGGACAATAATTTATACTCCCACTAGGCAAAGAAAACTTCTACATAAAAAGAAGAGACGAGGAGCGAAGGAAGGGCGACAACCCGCTGCGATGGTTTGCAATTTCTCTCTCGCATTTGCATTGCTTCTCCCGCTTTCGGTGCTTCTCGGGTTGGCCTCCTGCGGTTTAGCACCATGCTATAGGGGCGCTGTTAGCGCCCTGCTAAGCGGCGCTTATTAGCGCTCAGCATCAGCCTCCCGGGGTTGGTGGAGCTTTGATGTCATAGATCGAAGCTTCCGTTTCGTCGTCAGCCACCTCTGGATCCCGCTGGCGGTTATACTTTCTCCTGAGGTACCAAAGGATCTTCTCCCACTTGCGAGCAAACATCCACCTCAATCCCATTTTTCGGGATTGTATGCCTCGCACGTACTGCTGAATATTCCCAAAGTAGCTTACAGGCGGTCCAGTTTGATGCGTTGAGTGTCCTACACCCTCATGACTGCTGGTGCGGTGTCAACTGTGAGGCTTTGAAATCTTCTCTGTTGTATTTGTCCCATCTTTGGAGCTGGTATCTCAATCCAGTCATTAGTTGTCACCACAAAAACTGGTCCTGTTGATGTTTCTTTGTTGATAAGAAATCCGGTGACCTTAGGCTCTGTCGAAGGAAGTAAGGTGATGAGCTTCCTGTTCTTAGTGAAAGAATACATGTTTTTAAATTCGTCATGCTGAGCTCTTCGATCAAATTGCCACGACCGTCACAATAAAAAGTGACAGTCATCCATGGGAACCACGTTACACCAGACTCGGTCTTGTAGTTGGTGTCTAATCGAAAACTTTACCAAGCATCTTCGGCTGATGCTGACTCAATTTTCCTTCGGCCATGCTTGTGAATGCGGCTGGGAATATATCTAAGTTACAAGTTCCAATTTCTCTACCATCTGTGTCGATGCCACGTTCTTGCTGCTCTCGCTGTCGATGATGTGGCTACATACCTTAACTTTTACTGTGCAACAGGTGTAGAATATGTTGTGATGAAGCTACTGTGGATCCCTCTTGTCCTCTGTTCCTCAACTTTCTCCTCGACGCTTATTTCTTCCATCGTGCTTTGATCTGTGAGTGTGACTACTCTGCTTGTGGGAAAATTGGAGTCTATGTGGCCGTAGTTGTGGTATCAGTTGCACTTTCTGGTCAATATCTTGTTGGAGGAGCTACCCTTCTTTGTCCGGGCTTGCCCGTGTCTCCCGGAATACCTTTGTCGGTCGTGGTAACTATAGGTGACTGTCTGCTTGAAGATTGCTGCCAGAAAGATGATTGTTGCCTGCTTTGCTTCTGCTGTCTTTTCATCTTCAAGGCTAATGTCTGGACATACAACGTCCAGTACGGTTGCAGTTACTGGCAGGCTTCGGTCCCCCAAGGTATCAGGCTATTGTCTGCTCTTCCGTTTCTATCAGCTCGCACTTTAGCTATTAGTGGATCGAATTGGGCTGTGAATTCCTCCATTGAAAGATTCCTCTGTTGCAAGTTGCAGAGTTTCAATAACATATCATAGCATTGTTGGGGTGACAGGTACCTTTTCTGCATTGAATTCTTTATATTCTTACTGCTTTCTATTCTCCTTTGTGTTTGTAGATTTTCCCACCATAAGGAGGCATTCTTCTTTAGTTTAATGACAACTATCTTGACTCGCTTGTCCTCTGGTTTGTATTTATATTCGAAAATCCGCTCGATTGATTGCAGCCAGTCGATAAAACTCATCTGGGTCCATTCCTCCCTCAAATGCAGGGAGGCTCATTTTGATATCGAAATTCCACTGACTCCCATAAGTGGCATGTTCCCTCAACCTCCTTTGGTATTGGATATCAAAACGATGTGGTCGATACTCTTTGTCACTGTGGCCTTTCCCGTGGAATGGATTCAGATCCTCGTCCTTATCTTCCCTTCAACTTTCCCGATATCGGTCTTGGTTCCCGTCATCCAACTCAACTACTCTCCATTGCAGATGATGAATTTCTCATTGGATATCTTCCCGAGTAGAGTCTGGTGTACCTCTTCGTAGTGGCATGTTTGGAGTTGGGGATTGGAAGGGAAAAAAATGGGTAGATATAGCTTGGGTGGGGCGGATGCTAGAAACCTTAGGATGGGACTAAGGGGGCTAAGCGCTTTTGTTTCAGATAATGTAGTTACAGAGCCATCATTGGTGGTAAACCTAAGCCATCTTGGGCTTGTGCAGTTTGGCTGATCAGTGAGTAGAACCAGCTAAAATTATAGCCGGTGAAGGAAATATGAAGTCCGGCAAGTTCATGATCTACACACAGGTCGAATATTTATGAAGCCAAAATAAATTTCTGGGTGGGTTGTTTACTTGGAAAACTGATGAACTTGGAACTAGTTTGCTAGACAGCATTGCATGAACCCATCAAATCAAATGGTGGTACATAAAATTTCTGAAATATATTAAAAAACCTAATGCATATAAACATATCACTTATCGATCTTTATATTTGTTTGGGTTGAGTTATTATTTTTAACCCAAAAATTACTCTTTTTTGGATTATTTTTCTGGCCCTCCCTCAAATTATAATTCATGCTATGCTTACAAATTGTATCATGTATTGTGAAAATTGGGCACATTCACAAAAAATTTTTACCATGACAAAAAAGAATTAGCTATGTACCTACAATACATAGCAACTGAACGAGTCAATTTAATCGGCATTATAAATAAAACAGAAATGTTGAGTTCGGATTATATATTTTCCTTAAGTTACAATTGATTTTAAATCCACATGTGAAATTTAAGTCCTGAACTAAAGAATAAAAATTACCAAAACATTCAATCTCTTGAAACCCAAAGTTTATGGAGTCAAAATTAAAACACCCAATTCTACTTCTAAAATATTGAAATATTTACAAAATGGTAATTATTAGACCTTTAAATCTTCATTTAAATTACCAAACTGTTTTAAATTTTGACTTTAAGGTAGAGAACCATATAAACTTATTATGTTTATACAACTTCAATCACCGTCAGTATCAATTTCAAATTTATAATTGTTTAGTGATTTTCAATGTAAGAAATTTGAGAGGAAAAAAAAAAGAAAAACAACAAAGCAATCAATTGAGCTGTTTGGTATAACCCTTGTCCAGTTTAGTTTTTTTTATTTTTTATTAATAGAATGTTAAGTTAAATATAATGCTTTATCTGTGTAGATAGGCCTATCAAGCTATGATAGGCGTGTATACTATATAAGAGGGACTTATTGGCTCTGTTTCGTGTGGAAACTTTTCACCATTTGTCACCCGCATTTGGAGGGCATTGTACTCCCAAACTAAAACATGTATTTAGTATTTAAACTGAAGTTTCCTATTCTGTATCATTTTTTTTAACTTTCAAATGTGAGTTTGATATTTCTTTGCTTGGAACTATCAAATTCTTAGTTAACCTACTATTTTTTTTCCTATTCACAAGTTTGTATTTTCTGTTTATACAGGCTGGGATTTTTCTTGTTCTGGTGCATGTTTACTTTGCAATTTTGTTCCCACTGGATATTGCAGCAGAAACAATATTCTGATATTAGTTTTTGGTTGAAGATATGAGGGAGATTGTGACAATTCAAGTTGGTGAATTTGCCAATTATATAGGGTCACATTATTGGAACTTTCAGGTAATATCGGACTGCACTTGATAATTTTTTGATCTTACTTTGATGCAAATCCTCTGCTTCGATGACTCTTATATGTTCTTATAAGCTTGTACTTTTTTGTTATCATTTGGGATAATAATTTTTATCATCAGTCTTATGACTCTTATCACATACATTTCAGGCAGACGTCACAATTTTATTTCCTAAAGTCATTGTTGTCTGTTGAACAGAAAAGAATTAACGTTATATAAATAAAATGTTACCTGTGGCTCTGTTCCTGATGATATTAAAAGTTTAATTTGAGATTCATTTTGTTTTTGATCTTTTAATTTTTATCACAGTTGGAAGGGGAACCGTCAATGCTATGTCTTAACCACACCCGACGGTGTGTTTCTAACTATCTGAGATTGATTAGGGTTGCCAGAGTCATTTTGTAAAACTATACCTATTAGTACAATGAAGATTGAAGTCTGACCTGAATCCAATTCATTGCAGCTTCTGCTGCAAGGTTTACATTTTCAGTTAATTTTCACCTTAATTTTTTGGGCGTATTTTTCATCCCATTACAGTCATTAGATCCAGCCTCCTGAGCAACATACATGATATTTTGGCGCCCATAAATGCATAGACTCATTTCACGGATGCATGCATACTTGCATTTATTTTTTCATTAACATGCATTTATATATGCATGGATGCATAGTTAGTACATGAATGAATTATTTATTGAGAAAGTCGTCAATTTTTATCTGCACAAAATAATTGAAATTAACAATATATTGAGGCTTATAACTAGGATGAAATTTACACAATTTTCTACTTAGGCCTTACTCATCACCCATTTGAAACTAATGCTTTAAAAATCAGACCAAACATCAAACAAAAAGTAGAGTGTCTCAAGGATAAACCAAAAATTTGTCGGTTTAATAAATATTTAGTTTATTTTAGCTTGATTTAAATGATATCATATTAATTCTTTCCCCAGTTCAATCTATAACATTTTTAATCAAGATACTTCATCATTGAATAATTTGAATGTAATTTTTAATCAAAATTTTGTGACAGGATATTGTTATTATTCTATATATCTATCTTCACACTCACATATATATGTATGTATGTATGTATGTATATATAATATATATATATATACTTATATAAATGCCTATTTCTATCCATCTAATCAAAATAAAAAGACAAATATTGATCAATATGGGAACTAAGAAATTCGTTGAAAATCGAACTAGTTCACTGGTTCAACCGCCCGATTTTGAATTGTTGACTGATATTATGCAACAGTAGTAATGGATCGAGATGACCAATGGAGCATTTGATAATTGATCTGGCTGCATCAGCTGATTTGATCTGACTTTTAAAATCAAGTTTAAAGCTTTTTCATCAGTCTCTTGTTTTATTTAATAGCCGACCAAGCTACCATTAAGTAGCCCTAAATAAGAATAAAACAACTCCCATAAGAGAATTGAACACTTTTTGGTTATTGATGCGTACACAAAATATTTGTCTAGATTTCTTTTTATATTTTAATTATACTTAAAGATTATTGCTTGTAAGATCCTGAAATATTTTGCTCGTGTAAATCTTAATGAAGAATTTATCATCTCTTTCTCATTATCCCTAGGCAGTTTTTCTTCATTGCTTATTTATTTTTGGGGCGTTATCACCTAATTCCTAGATATTTATGTTTTTACCATCTAAACTTTACTTTTTTACATTTATACACCCAAATCTTTCATATCTTATAAAAAATCATATCTTATAAAAAATACCATAAAATACCATGAATTCTAACTTTTAAGAGTGAAATAGACCATCGCATGCATAGGTAAGATTCCATATATTTAAATCTTTCTTTTTTTTTTCCACCCATAAGTGTTGTTTACTTGAGATTCCTCATTTTATTTGCTGTTTTAGTGGGATAAAGGTTTTATTGTTGTTGTATTTTATTTGCTGTATTTTTTTTTGTTTTTTAAGGACATATAAAGATTTGTATTATTGAATATCTGAAATTAATGATGACATTGAACTTAGATTCAATCCATAAAATGAGAGTGGACAACTCGTCATCCATCTATGTGTTTGTGTGTGTGTGTGTTTCAGCTACTATCACAACAAATGGTCGGAATTCAAAAGATGGAGCTTAGTTTTTAAACAAATGCTTGGAATTTGTTTAGTTATGTAAAATCATTAAAAGTAATAGCATAATATGTAAAAAATATATCTAATTGAATTTTACTTGTGTTTTACTGATATATATGTACATTTCAATGCATACAATCTGAAATGCTTTGAAGTGTATATTGCTGTATTCTGAAGTATTTTTTTTGGGAGCTAGGACATATCATTAAGAAGTTAAAGAATTCATTGGCCTGCGTAATTTTAAGCTTAGTAAAAATAGGAAAATGCTTACAGATTTTCTTCTTATTCCTTCTTCTTTTAGTATAAAGAATATGATGTCTTTTATAGAGAGTCAACACTCTAAAAACTCTTATCATAATTGGAAATATATTGTGATAAATAATTCTTGTTTGTTCACCAATGAGAAGAGGATGATATGTTTCAATAACTATATGATGTCTTTTATAGATCAGTAGATGACTATTTTCCACTACACCCTATAGAAGATCCGAAGTTTACACAAAATTTTTGGAACAAACTAGAATAGATGAGGAGGGATCTTCCACCAAATTGTAAGGACCAGAATGAACATGAGTTGAAATTTTTTTCAAGTAAAATAGATGTTTTCTCAGCTCGATGAGCAAGCATTCAGAGAATTTATACCAAAAATATGACAAGATGAGCAGTATAAGGGAATGTTTTCAAACTTCACTTTTTGTTACTAGAAGAAGGCTGCCTGATCTTCAAACTTCACTTTTTGTTACTAGAAGAAGCCTGCCTGATCCATATTTTCTTATGCAAAAGGGTATCTAATTCCACAAAAAAACTAGCCGCATATGGCCTAGTAATGAGTTGTTGCAGCATTCACCTATAAAAGCTATCCAAAAATGGAAGGCAAAAAGAAAAGATAAATTGATTAAAATAATGCAACCAAAGCCATGGGAATGAGATTCAAACTAGAGTGATAGGTCTTGCAGAATAATCAAAATAGGGGGCTATATTAACATACAATGGGAGGTCATTGTTATAATAAGAATGTTGTGAGAAGTTTTATATAATTTGCTTCTGAAGTAAGCCTGATGATGACATGAGGGTTAATGAGACTAACTGAATAGTCACTTGTCGATTGTAAGCATTCGCCTATAAAGCATTCCAAAAATGGAAGCCAACAAAAAAAGGTAAATTGATTAAAATTATGTAACCAAAGCCATGGGATTGAGATTCAAACTAGAGTGATAGGTCTTGCAGAATAATCAAAATAGGGGGCTATATTAACATACAATGAGAGGTCATTGATATAACAAGAATGTTGTGAGAAGTCTTATATAATTTGTTTCTGAAGTAAGCTTGATGATGACATGACAATGAGACTAACCGAAGAGTCACTTATCGATTGTGAGCATTCACCAATAAAAGATTTCCAAAAATGGAAGCCCAAACGAAAAGATAAATTGATTAAAATAATGCAACCAAAGCCATGGGAATGAGATTTAAACTAGAGTGATAGGTCTTACAAAATAATCAAAATAGGGGGCTATATTAACACATAATGTGAGGTCATTGATATAATAAGAATGTTGTGAGAAGTCTTATATAATTTGCTTCTGAAGTAAGCCTGATGATGACATGAGGGTCAATGAGACTAACTGAATGGTCACTCATCGATTGTAAATCAGTCACAAATTTGTGAATTACTTTTATGCTAGAGTGACCCGTAAAAATTTTGCAAATAATCGAGAGTGCGAAATGTCTGACAACATAGAAATTTTTTCACCCGAAAAGAGAAAAATGGGCTTGCCTTGAAATGATGCAGGCTGCTTATCTTTAATAATGGTTGAATTTTGATGAAATAAAAGTGATGAATTATTGAGTGAGGTGATAAATTCTTTAGCATTTAAATCTTAAACAATATTTGCAATAAAAATGCAGGGATGGTGTTGAAGAGGCTCAACCATCAGAGAGGAAGGAAGAGGATAAGCTTCAAAGGCATCAAGAAGCACTTGGGATGGAGTGGGTGATCTCAATGGGGGATTAACCAAGCCTCTAAGAGAAATATTTCCACAATTAAAATTCAATGTCTACTTTTTTAACTTTTGTTGGCTATCAGAATATTAAATCAAATTTCGTTGTGCATCGGATCTATCTCATCACTATTGTGTAATGAGTATGTTATATAGTCTTTAGCTTTGTGTGAATTCGAAAACAATATGAGTGGCACGTGATTAGACATTTGCATTTTGTTTCTTACCAATATGGATATTTTGTACATTTCGCTCCCCTTACAATGATTAATTTTTTTAGCTTACAATGTATAGGCGTCAAAAGATCCACATGCGAAAACAGTCACGTAACTCTATATCCACAAGAATTGGGCAGCTGGGTCATGCGAGTGTGACAGAACCGATCCGAACATTGTTTTTTTTTCTATTTATAGTTAGTTTTCACCTCTTTTTTTTAGTCCTTTCCTATATATGTGTTGTATTCGGGTTTGAATTATATTTTTTGATGTGTTTTGTTCGGGATAGCTGCATGCTGTCTCCTTTTCTTCCTTCAAGGGTTGCATCTAAGGGCATGGGTGGTTCTTCAATTGTATCTCGCTCTTGAGGTGATGTTTATCCTTCCCCCAACTTTCCACACCCTTTCCACAACATTTCCACATCGATCTGCATCATCGTACCTCGCCGTAGCTGCCCACAACAATAGCTTTTGTTGTTGATTCTTGTTGTTTCCCCATTTTCATCCATGAATATTCAACGCTATTTCAACTCAAAACTCTTCTCTTGGTTGATTTTCCAAACTGGACACCCAAAATTTTTCTTCCTCGCCCTACACAACCCCTATACACCCTCTTTCACCAATCCCAATCCCAAACCCAAACCACTGAGGAAACAGTAGCCAAAAGCCTGATCGAGGGGAAATGATAATACCTTTTATGAAAAATCCATAAAGAGATTTCCAGGAATGATGTGCAATGGACAACCCGTTAACTGCAATGAAGGCTTGCCTTCTTTGAAAGGAGACCATCTAGAGTGGTCACGCAAATTCCATTAGATTCCCTTGATAAAGAACCACTGCCCCGAAGATTTGACATGAAATATTGGAGAAGTCGGGATTTTGAAGTAAAGGTGGATTTCATATTTTGACGATCATATGAATCTAGACGATTTCATCGAACGGCTCTGTATTTTGCAATGTGTCTTTGATTGTCAGGACATCCTATCGAACAAAATGGTGATGTTAGTCCATCTCATTGGTGGGCAAACTTGAAGGTTCTTGGATAGTGAGAAGGGAAGATTAAAATTACTACTTGATCCTAGATCAGAAGGGAAATTTAGCGCCAGTACCCACCCACACATTATCGACAAGATATGTGCGTAAGACCCATGGGTTACAACAACATCCGCAGTTGACCATCATATCTTACAGACTATTCAAACCCAAGATTAAGCAACAAGAGTACATCCAATGAAATATCTAGGCCAAACTTACCTGAGTAGACACTTGTTCAAAGGGGAAAACAGATGGATCCAATTCACATTCCCAAATTTGTCCCAACCCAGAAGTGTTTCAAGTGCCACAGATTTTGGCATATTGAATTTGATTGCACAATCAAGAGAATGTTCTATTTCACCAAGCAGGGTGTTGTTGAAGAAATGAGCAATGACATGGTAGATATTGAAGAAGGTGAGAACACAAAAGAAGAGTGCTTGATTCCAATTGATGACGGAGAAATGCATATAGTTCAAGCTAAAGCTCATTAGAGAGATTCCCATTGAATTAACATTTTTTCCAGGAGAATCCTAAGTCCGAGGTACCGACAACTAACACATTTCAACACCCCAAATAAAAGAATTTCAACTTTTTCAGATATATATTTTATTTCTTTAGTTGCCCTTATTGAGGAAGGTCCAACATTTTATAAATGAGAAGCTTGTGAGCAACTTCTAGAAGACCTAATGGAGTCATTTGAGTATTAAAACTTGTTCAACAAAGCACCCCACTAACAAATGATCAGACAGGATAGATGAACTAAAATGTTGGAAATTGCCTTAGGATTTTTGGGGGAAACAACATCCTATAGTGGGATTTTGGTCATTTCAAAGAAGAAGAAGAAGAGACGTCTTTTGAGCGGTTATATTTCAATGTGGTGTATGCTGCCATAGATTTTGTTCCAGAGTTGATCTCTCTTGACATACTCATTAATCCGATATATTCAGCCGATCACGAGTAGTGGGGGGTCCACATTATAGATTTAATGGCTTGAGAGATACATTATGAGAATCTATATCTATATGTGGTTTTACTAAAGAAGGATGAAAACTTACTCAATCAAGATGTGCTCTGGAATGTCAACGCCCACAAAATTGACTTATCGGGAAGTTATAGTAACTCCACCTTCAACATGATTGATCTGATATTACACTACGAGGAGCTAGAAGCTTCAGCAGATAAAGTCGAAGCTCTCCTAACCTTGGAGACTAAAGTGGGGCGCGGGAAGTCAAAGACATGACAATTGCCGCACGCGACCAAAGTCACACAACTCTTTTATCCGCGAGAATCAGGCAACTAGGTCGTGCAATCGAGACAAAACCAAATTGAATATTTTTCCATTCTTTTCCTTCCTTTCTAGTCTTTATATATATGTATTGTATTAGGGTTTAGGTTATTTTTTGTGTGATTTGTTTGGGATAGTCGCCGATTTCTTTGTTTCTTTCTTTGAGAGCCGCATCCAAGAGTCTAAGTGGTGATCTAGTTGTATCTCGCTCTCGAGGTGGTGTTAATCCTTTTCTTAAACTTCCACACCCTTCCCACATCGATCCCCGCTGCCGTACCTCACTGTAGCCATCCGCAACAACAGCTTTTATTGTTGTTTTCTTCAGTTTCTTCATTTCCAACCACCTCCCTGCCAGCCTTGCTGGTGCCCCACATAGCTATCCTCTACCCTCCTCGCATCGCTTCCCGCCTACTTTCTTCACTGTAGCCACCTGGAACTGCAGAAAAATCATTGTTTTCCTGCAGTATTTTTCCTTCCCAGCCACCTCCTCTCCCGAATTTGCAATCGCCCCAAATAGTCACCCTGCAACTATCCTCCCTCATTCCAGCACCTCGGGACAGCCTATTCTTGCTGTCGGTTATAACCATTTGTTGCTTGCTGCTGCCAAGGACAGTTAGCTGACACAGTCTTCTCATTGTTTCCCCGCAGTCCCGCACCTTATTTACCTTGCCACCTCTTTTCAAGTCCCTACCAGCTACCATCACCACCCGAGATCCACCCTAGTAGTGGTTTGTGTGCCGTGTTGCTATTTCCTATTTCAGCATGTCATATGTCGTGTTTGTTGCTATTATCTATTTATGTTTGTGTGGTTTTAACCCCTTAGTTGAATTCAATTCTCATATTTGATTTTTCTATTATTGTTTTGGTTAACTCCGACATCAGTAGCCCCGCCTACGTGTATATGCCTGAGTAGGGTCTAAATTTCAACCTTCAACCAATAGTAAAGCATTTATTGAGGCTTTTGTTTTGCTTTATTACTTACGATCTTATACTAGTTCGATAAAATATTGTTCAAATTTTGTTTTTTGGAGTTGCACGCTTCCAAAAAACAAATGTAGCCGACCCCACATAGTGGGATTAAGGCTTTGTTGTTGTTGTTGTTGTTGTTGTGGAGTTGCACGCTTCCAGCTGTGTATTTAATATTACTTTGTTCATCCCTTGTTTATATATTTACATACAAATTTATTTTGCTAATGTTCTTCATCCCAATAAGGAACATGTTATTTATAAAAGCACTGTGTTGACTCTAAATACCCTATTTCTTCTCTGGAATTAGCCATTTGTTTATTAATGTCTTCATAAACTGAAGGATGAGTTGCTTGGGTTGGCTGAAGAACGTCTGGTCGATTCCATTTACATGGGTTCATCATTGGACATGGATGTGCTTTATCGAAGTGGTGAAACATCACAGGTATGCTTGATTATAAAACTTAGCCTTTCCTTTTTGTGCAGTTTTTTCTTTATGCTTATATAGAACTGCTAAGTTTGGGAGGAATGTGGTGCTCTTTTATGTATAAATTTTGGTGCATATACCTTTTCCTTTTTTTTGGAGACAATTAAGTGCAAGTGCTCTCGAACTATGATTTGTTGGATTTATATATTTTACACACACCTTCTGCTTTTTTTAGAGACAATTTTGAAGTGCTCTCACACTATGATTTGTTGGATTCATATCTTTTCCGCAACATAAGCATGTGAAAAAAAAGACAAAATTCAATTTTCTGAGGTATAGGAATATTTGAGGTAGGCTTATGTTTGCAAATTGTTGAAGTCCTCACACATGTTATGCATTTCATGATGGCCGTTCCTTCAGTATCAGCTCCAACTTGTATTAAAATGTCAAAACAACCCGAAAAAAATTTTGATCTCTTTTTCTTTCTTCCTTTCTGAATCAACCCCACCTAATTGATTCTTCTTGTGTTTGAACCTCCCACCTAAATTCATATGTTGGCATAGGGTGAAACTTTGAGAGGTCAATGTTCATCAAGGATCTTGCTTTACACTTCCGAACACTGCAAGTTATTTAACCTAGCTTTTTTTTTTTTTGTTAGGGATGGATTTCTAGATTATGATCTTCTAAATGTTGGAATCCCAAAACTGTCTGCGTTAGGGATGGGTTTCTAGTGTTTTGTGTGTGTGTGTGTACGTGCGTGCGTACGTACATGCTTGGGAAACTCATGTGATCTATCATGCGACCACGAGTCATAGCAAGCAAGCATTGTTTTAGAAAGGTTTTTAAAGAATGTAAATGTTAACATCTAGGCAAAATTCTTTAGAAATTTGAACCGATGTGAAATACCATTTTGTGTCTTAGGCTCCCCTTCTCAACGTTGTGCATAGGAATGAATAATATGAATGTACATGGTTGCATATTTGATTTTTCTCCTATTTTATGAATTTTCATGCATTCACATCATGTAAATGAAGTCAAAGGTCCACTTACAAGAGCCCGGGCTAGAGCCCAAGAGAATGCCCAATTAAGAGCCCCTTCAAGGCCCATCACAAGAGCCCTATCAAGAAGAAATAATTAAATTTGTTTTTCAATTTTTGTTTCTAGAAAATTTTAGTTTTAAAACTTAGAGGCTTTTATGACCGGTCATAAAAAAAAATAATAAATTTAGAAGGCGGTTAGGACCTTCCTCCATCAAAGGGCCACCCACCTTCGTCAATCGTCATAATCTTTGTTCAGAGTTGTGCAATATTATAAAAAAATAATTTTATATAACTTGTGTATTTAATAATAATTTTTCATGCCGGTTGTACATGCTATTTTAATTTCATTATATTCCAATGTCGTTTCCTTTGTTAAGTGCTATTCCAATAGAATCTCCAATATGATGATGTGCTTTGTTCTTTCCGAATTCATCTTTTATGATATTTTTTAGCAGAACATTCTCTTTTTAGGACTCACCAACTGATTCATTTGAACACTGTATTTTTGCTACAAAAAATGGAAGTAGATTGATGAAGTATTTTATATTCAAATTCTCTTTCTTTTAAAAACTCTTCTATAAATGGTTCACAAGAGAAATGTAATTGAGCATTACCTTTTGAAGTTCTTGTCAGGATCAAATAGGAGAGTTATAAAACGGATTGTATGAGTTTGGTAGGTAAGGGTGATATAGGTCTCCGTATCCATTTGTTTTACTTCATATTTATTTACTTGCTTGTATAGATACCTACCAAAGTTGCCAAGTGTTCTCGGTTCACACATTCCCAGTGTAGTTTGGACGCTTAAGAAATTGCATCCAGCAGGTACTGATGCAATTTTTTGAAGGACATCTC
Source organism: Phalaenopsis equestris (assembly GCF_001263595.1). Lineage (NCBI taxonomy): Eukaryota > Viridiplantae > Streptophyta > Magnoliopsida > Asparagales > Orchidaceae > Phalaenopsis > Phalaenopsis equestris. The sequence goes on from NW_018164675.1 coordinate 136,414, forward strand.
ATGGGTACCGGGAAAGAAGTGAAAGTGAAAAGTGAAAACTTTCATAACGGCAGTTCATCTTTTCTATTAACCCTTGAGCATTTCTCTTGGTATCTTAGCGTTTTACTTGTTTGTGGTTGTCTCAGACAATTACATTGAAATCAATATAAATCCTTGATCTTTATAATTTCACAATCAATATTGGCCTTACTGAATTATTTGTGGTTTACTTTATGGAGCGGTGGCTTCCACATCATGTGTTCCGACTTGGTTTAGCTTAGTCCACTCAAAATGGGTCTTAGGCATTACTAATTGCCAGGAGCCTATCCACCTATTGGAATGTTCTTCAAAATAGTTTTAGCTTCATGTGTTTCACTTGGTCATTTATCTGATGTTTATCATTAATACCTATGCTGTGCTAAATTAACATTCATAATACTTTCTGTTTTTGGTCATTTTAAGCCACTAGTATAAAAAAATGGTTGGCCAGTGTAATTTTGTTCAAACATGAAATATAAACATGAATGATGAACATCAACTTTCTTCAAGAATTTTTCTGATTATCCTCTTGTTGTTCTGGTTGTGGTTGTGCTTTATTTTGGAACAAGTATTGCTTCTTGCTTGACATTTCACCTTAATGTCTGGGCTTTCTTATAGTTTTGCTTCATTTTTGTTAAATACTCATTCAGCTGGTGCCATCTACCCCTCTGATTTATATTACTAATTTTTCACATGGAAAAGTTCAAATTTGACATGTTTAGAATATTTACCATCTGAATTTCTGTAACTTAATCCTGAACCCAATCTAGCATCTGGAAAATTTCAGGATATATTAATATTGCAAATGCTAACAGTTTTGCTCATTGACTTTTGTAACAATCAATATGTCAAAGTTCTAGTCATGTTCTTTTTTTTAATGCGCGCAGGGTATTGTTACTTACTGCCCCCGCCTGCTATCAGTAGGTTATAAAGGTGATTGTCTTTCAAAGGAAGATGTATGATAACTTACGTTGTTTTCAGTCAATTTGGAATATTTTCCTTTGATATTTATGGAGACATTTTCTTTTCCTTATGGATGTGCTGCTATTTAGCAAATTGAATTCCAATGGTTCTGCTGTCATGTCTGTGTTTATCTTTTATTTGGCTGGATTATGGTTTTGTTTAATTAATAAAGTGGGCTTTCCAACTTACCTTTGCACTAATTTCATTTTTTTAATACCCCTTTTGAAATAAATTTGTGCTATCTTAAGTGTGGTTTCTAGTTCTTCTACATAGCATAAAAGTTTTAGTGTTGACATTGCCATTTCATACTTTTATGAAGAAATCTTTATTGACTGCTTAGCTTATTTTAAATAGTTTTGGACAATTAATTATGTGGTTTATTGTACTTGTAGCTTCTTCCATATTTGTCATAAACTACGAACATAATTTTAATTATTTTTCGTGGCATAAATTTTCTTGTTTTATTCTTATTTTCATGGAGTGAATGGAAGAAATCTGACTAGATGGTATTAATTTATTCATTCATTCCAAGTAGGTCTTAGATAAATTTTAAGAACTTGACCCATGCACCAATTATTAGGTTGTTCTTTCTTGCAATCTAATTATTTATTTAAATGTAACCTTAAAAATGAGATATATTTTCTTGAATTATTTTTGGCCTTGGAGGAATAATGATGTTCTATTTCCAAATTTCATGTGGGATTGCTTCAGCGAAAACTTTGATTACAAATAAATTCTCATCATATTCTAAACATAGAAGAATGTGTAATGATGTAGTAGGCCTCAGGAATTTGGCCCTCTAATGCAATTTAGGATGAAAATGCATAATATAGTACTTAAAAAATCATAATTTACAGGTTACCAACTCCCAAATTTTAAAAAGTTAATTTTCCTTTCATTTAAAAATAGCAAACATGTGCTGATTCAAACGGTATCATTTCCTTATCACCCAATTTAAACTTGACATATCCCATCAGCAAGAGATATAATTATTACAGTTGAAATTGCCTTGGAAATTTTTATACGCATAAGGTAAATCATATAAATGACTAATATAGTATTAGACAATTAATGAAAATATGAACATACTAATGTGCGTCCTTAAAAATGATAATAAAGATGTGAAATAATTCCTAGAACTCGAGATAATACAGAAATTTTGAAAATAATTAAGTCAAACCAATATGATATGCTTGAATAGACGAACAAATTAGCTGTGATGAATTATGTAGTTTTAGAATCGACCAAATATACAAATTTAAATTTAAGGCTTTTTTGAAGCAATTATTATTTACAACCTCCTTGAGAAGTTAACAAGCTCTCATCGTAAGGTTCCTTTTATAAAATGGTATATGAAGGAATCAAGAATAAAAATATTATCAATATCAATGTAATCATTCAATATGCAAATAATTTTCATTGAGAAAGTATCGAAAACAAGGATTTACAACTCAAATTTGGCTTTAGTTTCTGCCTCGCAATAAAATTTTTTGTTTTAGTAGTTGTGTAGTTAGTTTTGGAATTTTGTTTCGGCTGAATTTTTTGCTTCTCTTTCTTATATTATTTTACAAAGAATATATTCAAGGTTTGAAATGAAGAGTTTTTTTTTATTTTCAAGTTTTAACACAAATTTTTTTGAGACTAGGTTATAGATCTTTTGTAGAACTTTGATGATCACTTAAAAGTTTCAACGAAGTTTTGTTAAAAAAAATGAGGTTTAAATTTTAAGTTTTATCCGAAATTCTTATGTTTCTGCCAAATTTTAGGAAAATTAGTGGGTTTCAAATTAGTTTCACTTGAAATTGCATCAAAACTACCGAAATTATTTAAACTTTGTTCATTCCTAAATTCTCGAGTTGGATATTTTTTGGTATCAGCATCAAAATGGATAGATGCAAACCACTTATTGCTATTATATGTGCAAACCCTGACTATTATCCAAATACACTAGAGCTACTTTGCTTACAACTTTTAAACTTATTTTATAATTAGTTTCTATATTCATTTCAGGGCAAATGATGCTTCTTAAGTTGATGTTTTTTGCCAACCCACGCTGATTTTGTTTCCCTTAAAACACTTGTACAAAATAATTGATGAATTTTCATTAATTTTGTTTTATTAGTTTCGTTTTTCCAAAGTCAAGTAGAAGATAATGTTAAAAGATGTCTTTCAAATTATTGAGCCACCCTAATAATTTCTCAATATTGTGCCGCTCATCTAATTGTAGGAACTTACTTTTCAACTTTATGGTAGTAACATTGAAATTGATCCACAAAAATTGAGGAGCAATTTATTTCTTTTTTTTTTTTTTCATAGCAGCTGAAATTTCAGTTGTATCAAATTTTATCAAAATCATAATTGCAAAGCCAATAACAGAATAATTAAGAAGATAAATGAAACAAATCACCAATGAGGATGGGTTCAAGACCTCACACCACTACAAGGAGATAGTTTTCCTCGTCTATTGTTTATACCAATTTAACCATTCTCAAAGAAATCCCACATCTAATTACCGCATAAGAAATAATATGAAAATAGAATTTGTTGAATAATTAAGAAGATAGATGAAACAGATCACCAAAGAGAATGAGTTCAAGACATCGCACCACTAGAAGGCGATAATTTTCCTCAACTATTGTTTATACCTATTGCACTATTTTCAAAGAAATTCGACATTTAATTACCATATAAGAATGAAATATAAAATATAGAATTGTCTTGAATAATAGTTGAATGAATTGCATGCCCCAGGAATCTATTTATAGATTTATAATCTCTAGACAATTAGATATGGTTAACACAAAATCAACCCAATTAGCTAGCTAATTTCAAATACTTGTTTCTCTTGAAAATATTATATAACAACAACAACAAATAAGCCTTTATCCCGCTAAGTGGAGTCGTCTACATGAATTCTTTTTCATCATTGTGTTCTATTGAGTGTCATATTTTCATTTAAATCTAATAGATTAAGATCATTTTAGAATATGCCCATGTTTTTTTAGATCTACCTCTGCCCTTCTTAACATAAGTGGAATCAAAAACATCTACTCTCCTAATCAGATCATCAGATGGTCAACGTTTAATGTAACCCAACCATCTTAGACGACTCTCTCTAATCTTGTCCGCCACTGGAGCTACACCAACTCTGTCACAGATATATTCATTTCACATTTTGTCTCTAAGTGTCAAGTCACTCGTCCACCTAAGCATTCTCATCTCATCAACACTTAACTTTATTTTATACTTCTTTTATAAAGTCCAACAATCTACACCATAGAACATTGCAGGTCTCATAACCATCTTATAATATATATATATATATATATATATATAGATATATATTTCAAGAGGTACTTTTCTATCACATAATAGGCCCGATGCATTCCTTCACTTCAACCAATCAACTTGAATTCTACTAACATCCCAATCTATATCACCATCACTTTGAAGAATAAACCCGAGATTTCTAAAACTTTCGCACATTTTAATGATTTGATAAACTATAGGTACAACTTTGCCACTAGAGCTACTACCACTAAAATTACATTCCATGGATCCAGTTTTAGTTCAAGGCTTTCAAACTCCAATGTTAACCTCCATAATTTAACTTTTTCTTGAACTCTTTCTCTAGTCTTATCCGCAAGAAGGATATCATCTGCGAAATGAATACACTAAGGTACTTCCTCCTCTAAATGTCCAGTAAGAGCATCCATAACTAAAACAAAAATGATACGGCCTTAAAACCGATCCCTGATGTAATCCAGTTGAAATAAGAAAATATTTGGTTAATCCTCCTTTTCGAACACAAGTAACAGCTGTGACATACATATCCTTAATGATTTGAATATAAGTCATATCAACACCTTCCTTCTTTAGAACTCTTCAAAGGGCTTCTCTAGGAATCTTATGGTATGCTTTTTCTAAATCACTAAAAATCATATGTAGATTATCTTTATTTTCTTTGTACTTCTTTATCAATCCTCTCAATAAATTTATAGCTTCCATAGTAGACATGTCTGACATAAATCTAAACTGATTATGAGAAATATTTGTATCACTTTTTAACCTTTATTCAATTACTTTCTTCGATAATTTTAAAGTATACACATCAACTTAATTCCTTTATAATTTGCGCACTCTTGTGCATCCCCTTTATTCTTAAATCTATTCTTAAAAATGGGGACCATAATGTTCTTCTTCACTTCTCAGGCATCTTTGTAGTTTTCAAAATAATATTAAAGAGTTTAGTAAGCCAATAGGCTCCCAAATCTCCTAAATATTCCCACACTTCGATTGGGTTATTATCAAATCCTACGGATTTTCCACCATTAGTTTTTTTTTAAAACCTCATCAAATTCCTTTTTACTAATGAGGCTGTAAAAGAAAACATTTTATTATTATTAACGATATTAAGATTGCTAAGGTCGATCGTGTTTTTAGAAATTTTATTAAAATGTTTATCAAAATAGCTCACTCACCTATGTTGAATATTTTCTTCTAAGAAAAGTGTTTTTTTTATTTTCATCTTTAATACACTTTACTTTTTTTTTTCTTTGTTTAATTGTTTATATATATATTTTTCACTTTTTCATTCTGTTTAGTATCTAATATATTATAAAAATAATGAAAAATAGAATTTTTTACCATCACAAATTGTTCTATTAAACTCTGTACGGGTCATTTTATATTTTTCCCAGTTCTGTACGCTTTTGTTTTTAACTTAATTTTTATACCATTTCTTATATTTCATTTTTTCTTGTATATTATTATTCCACTATCAATTATTTTTCATGTAGAAACTTTTTTTTTATTCTTCAAGCACATCTTTTTCACTTGTTTAATAGTGTTGTTACTTTATCTCACATAATTTATTTATTCATGAACATTCCAAATTTTGAAGCTTACTCATAAAAATAATTTTATTCCTCTTTTTTGTGCCCCTATCTATTTCTATGACAATGATTCTTAGGTTTTTTTATCTTATAACTCTTAACCCTAAAATCCAGAACTAATAATCAATGTTGAGTACTTAAATTTTTACTTGAAATGATCTTATAATCTTTGCATTCTCATAATCTCTTCTTCTCGTAAGTAAATTATCAATTTATCCTTTCTTAGATTTATTCTTAAAAGTAATAATATGCTTATCTTTTTTCTTAATTAAGGCATTAGCAATAATAAAATCATTTGCTAAAGCAAAATTTAACATGATTCTAACTTTTTCATTAATCACTCCAAAATCGTAGTCACCATGAATATTTCTAAAATCTTCTACCACTCTACCAACATATCCATTTAAATCTCCTCTAATAAATTTTTTTTTAAGAAGTATCAATGAAAATATGATACTAAATAGGGCGCAATGGAGAAAAGGGAATAGCCGACCCCATGTAATGGGATTGAGGCTTTGTTGTTGTTGTTGTAAGAGGTATCATTTGTATTAATTCTTCTAAGTCATTCTAGAAATTTTCTTTAGAACATATACCTAAACTTACTTGAGGAGCGTAATGTAACAACCTGCCATCTTCAAGGAAATCAGTAAGACAATCTCGAGATGGAAGATTCTAGAAGGAGGAGAGCTATCCAAGCAATTCAAAAAGTTTCCACCTCATTCTAGAGAATGGTCAAAGGATAAACTCAAGAATAATTTAGAAGGATCTAGGGCAATATATGTATATAAAAATAGTAGAGAACTCTCTAGAAACTAGGCTATTCTCATGTAATCTAGAATTTTCCCTTGGGCTTGGAGGGGGCTATAAATAAGAATCCCTCCTCTCATTTGTAACCATCCAATAAAGCTTTCAAGCATTCAAGTGTTGTGTTCTTTCTTTCTTAGTGAAGTCTTCCTTTCTCCAATAGTTCTCTATATTATTCTTCCGAGAGTCTTGTGTGCATACAAGTCCAAGTGTTCTGAGGGTTAAACTGATTTAGTGCCAAGGAAGAGCGCTAAGGCCGCACGGGTGACTAAAGATAAGTTAGTCCATGACAGTTTGTGTCAGTCTTGGTTTGAAGGTATGACAAAGAGCGTTAGAGAGTACATGATGGAATCGGAAGCCACTGATGTGGAATCATCTCAACAACAGTGAGGTCATCAGGAGCAACAAGATCTAGCCGCATCCAAACCACATGGGAGGTCTAAGGAGATCATGCACGACTTTGATTCTAGCCTTGTTCTGGTGGAGGACACAATGAATGGCATGAAGGCCCAGATAGAGGATATTGGCCAAAATGTTGATGGACTAGAAGAGAATATCACAATCCATTCAACGATCAAAGCTATGATGCTCCAACTGGAGGAGTCTTTAAGGGTCTACATGGCAAGTTGCAAGAGGATTTGATGGGGAGTTCCAAGAGGTACAAAGAGCTCATGGAGAAGAGAGGAGCGGCGTACGCGCTAACTTGGAGGAAATGCATGGAGACATCTCGCTATGCAAGAGGACATTAACGACACCCACCAACCATCAAACCTTCGAAGCTAAGAGGATTGAAGTTCCAAAACCAAAGAGTTTTGGAGGAGCTAGCAATGCAAAGGAAGTAGATAACTTCTTACGGGGAATTGAGCAATATTTCGGGGCGATGGGGATTACATGTGAAGAAATAAAAGTACAATTTGCAGCTCTTTATGTCTCAGACATCACTATGTTCTGGTGGAGAAGAAAATGAGATATTGAGAAAGGTATGTGCATCATATCCACCTTTGATGACTTCAAAAGAGAGTTAGAGAGACAGTTTTACACTGAGAATGCAGAAGATGAGGCTAGAGCCCAGTTGCGAAGACTCAAGCAAACAAGATCGATTCGAGAATATTTTAAGGAGTTTACTTGCATGGTCCTTGGAATGTTTGACATGTCAAGCAAGGGTAATCTTTGAAAGCTTCTACCCCAACAGTTCAAAATATTTCGAAAGGTACATAAAGGATTAATTCGAAGATACGAAGGGCCTTTTGAGGTAATGAAGCAAGTGAGAAAGTCTCTTACAAACTCAACCTTTCACCAAAATTAAAGATAAATCTAGTTTTTCTTGTAAGCATGTGTCGGCCGTTTTATGTTCAACTTGACTTTCGTAGTTTGAAAAGGTGATGATTTTGTGATTTTGAAAATAATTTAAATATAAATATAACTTTTTTTAAAGAAGTAACGTTTTTAATTTTTAAAATAAGTGAGACCAAACGAGTTTCACATTTTCAGATAGTTTAGATGATTTAACACAATACTACAAGCAATACACTTATCCCGAAGAATAAATATATTATTGTAATAGGGATTTAATCATCCAGACTAAACAATTTGTGACATCCGTTTTGATCTGCGAAATATTTTATAAAAAGGCCAACAAGTTCCCCTATCTAACATAAAAATTAGATAGGGTTTATTTTATCTGGGTTCCTGGTTCCCTATAGAGGCAAGCCCCTATAGTTAATTACATCTTAAATGATCGAAATCACTTAAGATAACTCTCGATTAAGATCGGGTGGTTTTGTTTTCAAGATTTCAAAGTTTAGGTTTTCACGATTAGACATAAGAAAGTCAAATGGGAATGACTCAAAATAGGAACAATTATTTAAGGAATCCAAAGGGAAGAAAAGTAGGGGACATCACAGATCCAGGAGAAACCCCAGAGATGTCCCAACTATCATATTGTTCGGCTTTAT
>NW_018164675.1:148333-161809 GCF_001263595.1 Phalaenopsis equestris
ATCCATGTGCGGCGCCTTAGCAAAATAGGTGTCCTCCGTAGGTAATTTCGACATTCCGAACGCTCCGGTGCGGTCTGTTTTGCCGTCAGAGGCTAATATATATATCAAATTTCATATGATTCATCCATGTGCGGCGCCTTAGCAAAATAGGTGTCCTCCGTAGGTAATTTCGACATTCCGAACGCTCCGGTGCGGTCTGTTTTGCCGTCAGAGGCTAATATATATATCAAATTTCATATGATTCATCCATGTGCGGCGCCTTAGCAAAATAGGTGTCCTCCGTAGGTAATTTCGACATTCCGAACGCTCCGGTGCGGTCTGTTTTGCCGTCAGAGGCTAATATATATATCAAATTTCATATGATTCATCCATGTGCGGCGCCTTAGCAAAATAGGTGTCCTCCGTAGGTAATTTCGACATTCCGAACGCTCCGGTGCGGTCTGTTTTGCCGTCAGAGGCTAATATATATATCAAATTTCATATGATTCATCCATGTGCGGCGCCTTAGCAAAATAGGTGTCCTCCGTAGGTAATTTCGACATTCCGAACGCTCCGGTGCGGTCTGTTTTGCCGTCAGAGGCTAATATATATATCAAATTTCATATGATTCATCCATGTGCGGCGCCTTAGCAAAATAGGTGTCCTCCGTAGGTAATTTCGACATTCCGAACGCTCCGGTGCGGTCTGTTTTGCCGTCAGAGGCTAATATATATATCAAATTTCATATGATTCATCCATGTGCGGCGCCTTAGCAAAATAGGTGTCCTCCGTAGGTAATTTCGACATTCCGAACGCTCCGGTGCGGTCTGTTTTGCCGTCAGAGGCTAATATATATATCAAATTTCATATGATTCATCCATGTGCGGCGCCTTAGCAAAATAGGTGTCCTCCGTAGGTAATTTCGACATTCCGAACGCTCCGGTGCGGTCTGTTTTGCCGTCAGAGGCTAATATATATATCAAATTTCATATGATTCATCCATGTGCGGCGCCTTAGCAAAATAGGTGTCCTCCGTAGGTAATTTCGACATTCCGAACGCTCCGGTGCGGTCTGTTTTGCCGTCAGAGGCTAATATATATATCAAATTTCATATGATTCATCCATGTGCGGCGCCTTAGCAAAATAGGTGTCCTCCGTAGGTAATTTCGACATTCCGAACGCTCCGGTGCGGTCTGTTTTGCCGTCAGAGGCTAATATATATATCAAATTTCATATGATTCATCCATGTGCGGCGCCTTAGCAAAATAGGTGTCCTCCGTAGGTAATTTCGACATTCCGAACGCTCCGGTGCGGTCTGTTTTGCCGTCAGAGGCTAATATATATATCAAATTTCATATGATTCATCCATGTGCGGCGCCTTAGCAAAATAGGTGTCCTCCGTAGGTAATTTCGACATTCCGAACGCTCCGGTGCGGTCTGTTTTGCCGTCAGAGGCTAATATATATATCAAATTTCATATGATTCATCCATGTGCGGCGCCTTAGCAAAATAGGTGTCCTCCGTAGGTAATTTCGACATTCCGAACGCTCCGGTGCGGTCTGTTTTGCCGTCAGAGGCTAATATATATATCAAATTTCATATGATTCATCCATGTGCGGCGCCTTAGCAAAATAGGTGTCCTCCGTAGGTAATTTCGACATTCCGAACGCTCCGGTGCGGTCTGTTTTGCCGTCAGAGGTATATATATATATCAAATTTCATATGATTCATCCATGTGCGGCGCCTTAGCAAAATAGGTGTCCTCCCTAGGTAATTTCGACATTCCGAACGCTCCGGTGCAGTCTGTTTTGCCGTCAGAGGCCATTTTGACGAATTCACCGATTTGCGTGCCAATTTTCTCGTGTCGAAAATATGGCAATATGGGTGTCCTTTCCTACCAAAATTGGTATCCCGGACGCGTTGGCGCAGTCAAATTTGTCGTCGGAGGTCATCCGGAGAAGTTCGCATTTTCACCCGTTCTTTGGGCTTAATTGAAGTCCGATTTCGCGCAATTTTGTGAACTTCGTCTACTTTGTGTGTGTACGTGACGAAAAAGTCGTGACGAATGTTTTCCTAAGACTTGAAGTCCTATTTGGAACATTTTCCTTGAATCTTCGCAAAATAGCCCATAACCGCTCGTTCATAAGACGATGGTCTTGTGCCAAAGATGCTAGACATCAAAGGAAAATAGGAATTGACTGGAATTTCTAGAAAGGTGAGTCTCAATTCTAGTTTTCTAAGATGGTCCATAGGAATTTCTAGAGTTAGAACCTAGGCTCTAAGGAGGAGAAGAAAAGACCTCACAAAAATGAGGTCAACAGCATGTTGAAGCCTTATCATGAAGACATGGAAGACGCTTTAAGAAGGATTTTCAAGCGAGTGCTTACAACTGTAATCACCTCCTTTAATAAAGAAATTGAATAGATACTTGCAGACAGAGTGATCAGACGATGAGGGGTGCCAAACTACAAAGAGTATCTCATCATGTGAAAATGATTGCCTAATAGCGAATATAACTTGGAGCATGAAGACGCACTGTGGCAATTCAAGGAAAAGATCCAACAATACTAGAGTGTCACACACCCCCATCTTCAAGGAAGTTGGTAAAACTACCACGAGATGGAAGATTCTAGAAGGAGGAGAGCTATCCATGCAACTCTAAAAGATTCCACCTCACTCTACAGAATTGTCCAAGGATAAACTCAAGAATAATCTAGAAGGATCAAGGGCCATGTATGTATATAAGAATAGTAGAGAAAACTATAGAAACTAGGCTATTCTCATGTAATCTAGAAGTTTCCTTTGGGCTTGGAGGGGGCTATAAATAGGATTCCCTCCCCCTCATTTGTAACCATCCAAGAAAACTTTGCAAGCATTCAAGTGTTTAATCTTTCTTTCTTAGTGAAGTATTTTATTCTCCTATACTTCTCTATATTCTTCTTCCAAGAGTGTTATGTGCTTACAAGTCCGAGTGTTGTGAGGGTTAGACTGATTTAGTGCCAAGGAAGAACACTAAAGCCCCACACGGGTGACTAGAGATAAGTTAATCCGTGACAATAAGCACTTATAACATTAAAAATTTTAGTATCAACGATAATCTTAAGGGCTATAATTCTATCTCTAATTCTATTAATCTTCACAATATTATTTTTCAAACTCTTATTGTACACCTACACCATTTCTAGTATGACTCCTACCTGAATACCAAAGTTTAAAACCTAAGCTATCAATCTCCTTAGCTTTTCGTCCAACTCATTTAGTTTCTTGCATACAAATTACAATAAACCTGAAGTTCGGGGTTTTCTTGAAAATATTCTGATGAAATAAAATTCTAAAACAAAAGCAATGCATACTATAGCAATTCCTTGCATAGATGCAACAGAGATCCAAATCTAATTTGCTCAAACTGCATCATTCGACTAGCTTGAGTCTGTTCTAAACCATTTCAACTAACCTAGCAATAGTTCATCAAATCAATGCAATCATCATAGCCGCATACAAAATATTTAATTGAAAATTACAAAATAAAATGAAAATTGATATTTAAAGTGGAACTAGTCATTATTTGTTTGGCAGTTCTGTTGAGTATGAACACAAAAGACTCCATTATTTTCTATGTTGAAGGTAGTGAGAGTTTTATGAATGTTCAAGATTATATCTAGTCAGCTTGATTGATATGTAGAACTTGATGTTGCCTTATCCTTATAAAAGTTTCTCTTGCTAGATGCTATCAAAGATGATATGAAAGATGACAAGACAATCTGTATAGCATGACATGAGAGAATGTATTTGCTTATATTTGAATTTAATTGCATATTAAGTTTTGTTTTACCTTATCATTATAGTTCATGGAGGTACAAACATAACAGAAAACTTACTAAATATTGGCTTTACAAAACATTAATGGAATTTTAATGTTCTTTCCATACTATTTAAGCATCGATATGTCCTTTGCAGGAACACTTGGGTCCTTAAGTTCTTCTGGTTCATTATCCCCTCGAATTTCGCTCCCTGATACCTCAGAGATTGTCACCTGGTAAGGCTTTCCTTCTCTTTTATTGGTTGATCCCAGCTTTGAAGGATGAAAATTAATTTTTGTTTTTTCCCCGGTTAGCATTGAATCTATGCATCAGTTCCTTGAGTTTTATTCATCATCATTGCAAAATTGCCTCTTCCGTGATCTGTAAATGGTATATACTATTTTTTGTTTGCTTTTATGACCGGGTTCAATCTGACTTGATGCATAAAATCTTTAACTATTTTTTTGTTGCTTTGTTCTGCCATTTTTATTTTGCAACGATATGAACCTTGGACATCTATTTTAGTGAGAAGACGCATTGCCATTTTTCTTGTTGTATTCCTCATGCGCATTTTGTTTTCCTGTTATCTGTTTTGGCTTCAATTTCTCTTCTATTTTGTATATGCTGTTGTGGACACATATTTTATGCCCAATCAGGTTTTAAGCTTTTTTTTCACATCATAATGCACACAACAAAGGCCGTTGATTTTTATTTTTCTGCATTAATAATGTCCAATTTTTTTACTTTTAGTCTCACTAGAACCACACATATGATGATGTTGTCTTAACATTATGCAACAAAAATGGACATAATTAAGAGGTTCAATGAGTAGTTAAAAGACAATCAAACAATTAGAGAAACACGGGGAAAACAGACTGTAGCCGCTCGCATGATTAACATCAACATGGTACCTGGAAACCATAATCGCAGGCCCCATGCAACTAATATGGGAAAATTGGGGTTCCTAAAAGCTTGTGATTGATAGTTTTAGTGAAGAATTGCAGTTAATCAATTCTATTGAAGTATGAGTTGAAAACAGAATATGGGCGTATTATTAAATAACAAAATCTTGTTGAGATGTTCAAGTTTATCTGTTCTATGGTGAGCTAATTTGGGTTGTATGACAAACACAACAATTGCTTTAACCTTACATGCAAAACTTAAACCAAGAGTTGTTAGTCATCACTCATCACAGAAAAAGTTTAATATATGGAAAGGATTAAACTCTAAAATAACCCTATGATTATTTGTGTGTGACCAATTTGGTTCCGAAGTGTTATTTTTCTCTAGTTTAATCCTACAACTATACAAAATTGATTGAAATGTTTTTTCAAGGACTAAATTGTAATTAGTTTTGGGATCAATTTTGGATAGTTGAGGGATTAATTTAGGGAACCACAATAGTCTTTGACTATATTGACTACATATGAATTATTAGGGGGCTAGTTTAGAATTTAATATATATGGAAATTAAACGCTTTTGTTCATACTTTAGACTAAGAAAAAATTTATGGGTTTTATTTTTCTTCAGTGTTTTTCAAATTCCTTTGCAGCCCTTTATTGTGATTTTAACAACACTGATATGGTTCATCTAATTATCAATAATTGTAAAGGAATACCCATTTCATTCCTAAAGTGTGAAAATATCTAGTTCTTTTTGTAGGCATGGGATGATAGTGAAATTAATTTTTGTTTTTGTTATGGAAAGTAATAAATTTGAAGCATGTATATTAGGTAGCCTGATATTAGATCATCTAATTCGAAGAAACCCTGTTATGTTCATTTCATCGTCCAGTTATTTGCATGCATAGCGTAAAATAGGGATTTCTAAAAAAATTGTGCCCACAAGTAAGAGTGGATATCTGAATTTTGGATTTTCAAAAAAATTAAATGATTTAATTAGGATTCAATGTGATTTAATAATAGGTTAAGAAAATAAATAAAAGGTGTCATGAACTTAATTAAATTTTAAAAATTATTATTGACTCATTAATAAGTGACCTTTAACCACAATTAATTACTCTTCTATAAGGATTCTTAAAAACTTGAATTGAATACATATAAATTTAATTCATCAAATATATCAAATTTTATCTCTAATCCATTTAAGTAATTTAATTCTTAGTTATCATCTCTTGAATTACAATCTTTTGAATTAAGTTCGGAAGTAATTGATAATTTAATTTAGAAAAAAATTGGTATTCAAAATCATTAAAGAAAAGCTTCACTAGATATAGTAATTGTCAATAAAAGTTAAAAGAGTAAAAAATCTGAAGATAAAGAAAAATAGAAAAAACTCAAGTTTATAAAGAAAAAAGCAGAAATCTTAAAGGAGAAGCTTGAGGTTAAAGCTTGAACAAAAAAACTGGCACCAATCTCCCATTCTAAAAGTCAAAGAATCAAAAGCCCACTTAACTCTAAAATCAAAATATTGTATTAAAAAAATATAATGACTGAATTAACATTATTTAGTTGATTAGCCCAATTGAATTATATGTATTTGAGAATTAATCTTATTTTAGTAATCAAATATAAGTGATTTAGAAATAATTGAGATTCCTAAGAACAATCAAACTTAAAAAAAAAAGAGGTGTATGCATTTTGAATTATTTATTTATTTTATTACTAAAGAGTACTGCAATTCTAAGTCATAGTCTAACATGAATTTTCAAAGATTTTAATTTAAGGTATCGATTTACTTGAGGGCAAGTAATGTTTATATTTGGGGGATTTGATGTGCTGAAAATGTGTTGTGCTATTTCTTATGTTATCTCAATTATTTGTCACTTTTATGCTTTTTCTGGCTATATTTGTGTATATTTGTAGTTTCCAGGTTAAAAGTTAATAATAGGGAGCATATGAAGAAATTTATGCTAAGCCTCTCCTAAGCGCCTTGGTGCCCAGTCTAAACGTCTGGGCGCCTGACCTAGTTCCTCATTCGGCTAGGAGAACAGATAGTTTGGAAACCCAGAGTTTGCCCTAGGCACCTAGGAGCTCAAATCAACCCCATCCAATGTGCATGAGGAATAAAGAGCTTGGAAACCCTGCAGTGCCTCTCGCACTTAGGCGTCCTAACTAGGAAGTGCCCAAGGATAGCAACTGATGAAGAAGTTCATATGTGCCTTAAGATAAGATCCAATCACTAGGTCTCTGCTAGAGATTGAGTATCTTGGGAGTGGGAATGTGATGTTTTTAGAGTAATAAGTGACTGTGTTTTTGTATTGTGAGTTTTGAGAGAGTAAATCTGGCGGAGATCATTGTAAAATGAATAATTAAAGTAGTGCATGTCAAGATTTGGAATGAATTCTTACATGATTACTTATATTAAGTTAATGTTTGCAGCTGTGGGGAGGAGTCTTGGATTTTGTGGAGGCTTTCTTCAAGTTGTTTGAGGGTCTCTTCCTCCTTTGGGAAGAAACTCCTTGGGTTAGTTTTACTTTGAGAATTGAGAGGCTGTGTTTGAGAGAGAGATTGAGGGATATTGTGTGACGAGGATCACAGAGAGCTTGTCCTCATATGGTGAGGATTTGGTGTATTGCGGAGAAAACTTTGCTTGGTTGTAAGTTTATAATTTCGTGCCCTTTTTTCTTCAATGATTGCAGTAAAATCTTCCTTATTTTTTACCTCATTTCTAGTAGCTAATTTGTTTTCATGCTCATGTAAGAGTAATTTTTCTTGTGTTTTTTACGTGAGTTTTTCCTTGTATATATTTTTCGTGCCTTTAAACTTCATATGTTGATATTTAACTTTTCGATCTTAATTTACTTCGATTTTTATTCAATAGAATGTTAAAATCTCTTATGATCTAAGACTTTTAACCATCATTTAGAAGAACGGGTAGGTTAACACATAATAGCCTAGTGGAATAGCATATTGCCATTAGGGATTTACAATCTAGATAGGAGATCCGAGAAATCTTAGTAAACACTCCATGGTTAAGTTATTTTTTATTTGTGATATGATTTCTAAGTCTTCCTAAAGCCTTGACATAAACTAAGGAGAATTGTGTGCTTGGTTGCCAACCATCACATAGGGGAACATATAGGAAAAACATCAATACAACACTATACTGATGTCATAGGAGCATGAGCTTCATCACCTCTGAAGGACTCAAAGTTGCTCCCTTCTTTTTATTGTTTCCATTTATATTCACTGTTGTCGTTTACCGTTTATTTTTAGAACTGTTAGATTTTCCTTTGTGCATTTAGATCACTTCAAACTGAATTCAACAGTGTAGTACACTAAAATTTCATTCTTTAGAAATATTTTGACATTGTTCTCGTGAGATCGATATGCCGACTCATAACCCATATATTACTTGATCAGCTTGTATACTTGCGTGATTGATCAATTTTACTCGCAACAATTTTGGGTGTCAAATACGTTTTTCTTTTTAAATAAGAATAATGAACAGGATATTTAAATGTCTTAAAATGGCTCAAAATAATCCAATGAATTGTCAAAATGAGAAGCATATCCTATTGACATAAACGTCAACATAAACAATAAATGGTTTAGTTGAATCCCAAGACTACAGAGGGACATCAAAACAGCATAATGTAATAATTTCATGGTAGGAACCATTTGAGAAGTTTGTGTGTCCTACCATTTAAGTTTTTTTTATTTTTCATTTTTTAACTCTTGTGAACTCCCTTATGTTTTTCATCTCTTTTTTTTAAAAAAAATTATATCTTACCTCAACTATACTTTTTATGGATCTATAGTTAGAATTTTTAATTTTCTGCATGTGGAATGTGGCATGTGGCATTCCTTAATTTTGGCTAGTGGTTGAAGATAGCAACAAAGCCTTTAGCTATTCTATAGTTTATTTCTAGAACTTTTCATGACCAAACAATCCTTCAATGATTAAAGATAGTGTTATGGCATATTGTGTAGCGAAAGCGATCAAGTGTTTCTTTATTTTGAACCTTTCTCAACTTTCTTTTTGTTTCTTATAATTCTTAATAACTTGTTTGGTTACCTGTGCAATTTTTTTGGATATAAATTAAATTTGTTTCAACTTTTATTCGGCTAGTTGCTTCCTCAGTTACATCTGCCTTTTAGACTGGTATACGATAGTGCTCTTTGCACAATGAATTTTTTCCTTAAATATAATTGTCATAATTGTTCAGGGCTGGCAATGTAACCCAATACTTAGCTGAACCTCGAGAAAAGAACTTTTTTCTGCAAAGTTTGTCTGAAGAAGATGATTCAAATTTAAATCCTAGTGCCACAGATCTAGAAGGTAGCCATTTCCACAGACAACTGACAGATAAGGATCGCATTGGATGCCTTGAGAATGGAGTTCAGTATTGGACAGACTTTTCTAAAGTTAATTATCATCCTCATAGCTTATATGAACTACATGGTTTGTGGAACGATGTTGAGAAATTTGATAACTATGGAATTGGAGAAGATATACTGTCAGCTGGTTTTCAGAGTGAAGAGATGAATGAAAGGCTAAGGTTCTTTATTGAGGAATGTGACCAAATTCAGGTTTATTTCTCTTCCGTGCTTTTGAAATATTTGTTTCTTGCACTTAAAAAGCTATAATTTTTGTAAGTCGTAGAGATCTATAAAGGAAGAAAAGTAGAATACTGCATATCTTTTATCTACTAAAATTTGGCTCTGTTATATAGAGGTTTACAATAAGAAAAAATAGGGAAGAAACAAACATATCCTAGTTAGAAAGGAAGGTTACATATTGCAACAATTTTTCTAATTCAAAGTTTACTAAATAAATACAGTCGCATCCACCTTAACAATTTATGGGCACCTTAACAATCTATGGGTTGATGCCTTCCAACGTAGTAGGGACTGTGTCCTCCAACTCAACAATCAGTGGATTCCTATTTTAGAGAAGTCGCAAGCAGGAGCTCATCTATTGTTGCAACCCCCTTTTCATCTAGGAACACGAATGAGCTGCCTTGCTATAATGGAAGTGGCCAGTTCAGGATTCATCACTCCCCAAAACTAGTTTGTAAACATTCAACAAATCAAGATTGTCAATTATTTTTTAATTAAGGTCCTAGTTACTTTGGCTAGGATTCAATAACAAATAATGAAGTATCATTTTTAGTTAATATTTTTTATTAGGATGGTCCCAAATGTCATTATGGTCAAGTGAATAAAGTTTTTTGTGGTTTTATATATAGCTTAAGTTTGAAGATAGCTCTTTGATATTTGTTAAGTTGACAATTTTCATTTAAAATTTTCTTATTGCCAAACAAAGAAGGAAATAAGATTTAACGTAAGGAAAACTTGGATAATCTAATTTATAATATCATAATATAATTTGTTCTCTTTTTTTAAACTTTCATCTTAGTAGTGCAAACATTTAACCTTTCTAACACTGTCAATACCCTTGATGTCTAGTCCTGAAAGTCACAAGATTTTGATAAGAAAGCGATTTCACCCCTACAATCTTTCACTAGCTTGCTTAAAAAAAAGAGATTGCAAGAGCGATTAAGAACATATAAGACATAATTTAGATAAAAGGTGCAAGTGATTAATAGTAGAGGATTAAAATTCAACAATTTTGACTCTGATATGTTTAGGTGAGGAAGCATAATAGGTGAGCGCAACCGACCATTCGTATGATCTGTTGCTGATGAGTCAAAAATCTAGAATTCGTGGCCTCCTTTAGTACACAACTAATATCAAGAGAATAATAATACATTTCTAGGCTAAAAGGGAGAAAGTAACAGCTTTCCAGTAGTGAGTAAATTATATAGAAGACTTAATTGATCATTGTTTAAGAAAATATTGGCAAATTTTTCATTTGCTTTTTTATCTTTAGTCGCTGACTTTTTGTTTGATAAGCTTAGTGATTTTTGATGATTTTTAGGATTGTTTTGATTTGCTTGTCTGCCATGACATTTATAAAAAATTTCTTTTGCATGATTATTTTTAAAAATATAGCACCAAAGATTCTCTTTTCATGCTTGGGATCATGTCTTGAGTTTTTCTCCCAGACTTCTAATGGTAAGAGTATTCTTCTATCTTGTCAGTGTTTTTGGTACCTCCAAGTATTATTCTCCAACCACTTTCTTCCATTTGAACTGCAAAAAAAGGTTTTTTATTTTTGCAAAGCGAATGGACCCCTATTATTCTTCCAGTCATTTTGATCTTTATCAAGACCAGCAAAGAAATCATACGGTATTATTTTTTCTACAATTCTGATTTGTTTACCTGCATGTTCGCCGCACCACTTATTTTGCTCATTTTGTAAGAGTGGTCAAGTATTCTTTGATGCTAATGCTTCCTTGCTTGAGTTCATGAGTTTGATATTATACTTCACTTGATTAAGTGAAATTTTTAAGATTTAAGCAATCAATCATAGGGTCAAACTTGTTCTTCCATGGAATTGATAGGTCAAGATGGGCGTTGTTGATATCCTGTGATGATGGATTGTACCGATTAGGTCTCCAATATTTTTTTTTTATTGTATCAACCATTTCATTTAGGTTCCAATATTTCTTCTTGTCTATATTTGATACCGGAGCTAATTCAAAAATCAACAGAAATGAAAATAAACTTTATTAAGCAACTGATTAGGGTTACAAATAAAACCCAACTGAAAGGAAATTACAACAAACACTAATCTCCAGCCAGGGATAGATAAGAAGATCTGAGGGCAGCGGGCGAGGTGGCGGCAATGGCTAGGGAAGGTGGAAAGAGGTTGCAGTGCTTTAAGAAGGTGACGGGGAGATGACAACAGGGTGGCTGTTAGGGGTTGAACAACAGGCGGGGCTGCATGAAAACATGCGAAAAGGCTGAGACGAAGAGATGGGTTGTTGGCAAGATTTAGCGAGGTTGGGAGCCTGTAGGTTGGCGGTTAGACGTCTAGACGACAGGAATTTGCTACAGGTGTGGTTGGTGGTTTGATGGCTATAGGGGAAAAATGGGGAAGTCGACCGACGACTAGGAGAGGTAAGGAGATGGGAGGGAGGAGATTAGGAAGGTTACAACACCACCTCGAAGGAGGATATAGCCGAAGGAAACACCACCCGTTATTAGATACAACCCTAGCAAGGGAGAAGGAAACAGTCCAAAGATAATATGAAAACAATAACACAACATCACATAACTCTAATTCTAAGAAAACAACACATATATATACTCATAACAGGAAAACCATAAATGGAAAGGTAGGGGAAGGGCCAGTAGCATTGTTGGCCCTTCCAAATATCCTCCTGGTCTAGCTGAGGTCTGAACCGGGACATTAGGGAATTGGGTGAACGACTCCTTTTATTCTGCCAGTCGGTTCACCCTGTTGGTTTCCCCAACCCCACACCAGTCTTCAATTTCCTCGAACAAAGGTGGATGCATATCTTGAAATATCTTCAGATACTTATCCACAATGACTGTATCACTTTCGATAAGCTGCGATCTGGACTCCTGAATTAGCTGAGTCATCAGTCATCTGTGTCAGGACATTCATGTTCACATTTATAGTATGTTGTACTTCTTTTTTATCATATTTTTTTCTATAATTTCAAGTGTATCATTATGCTTGAATGAATATAATTATTAAATTGAGTTAACTTAAATTTTTAATTTTCTTATTATTAAAATTTATTTATGATTATCATGTTTGCTCTTTTCAACAAGATTTTTTCATTTAATCCTAATACTTGGCTCTGATACCACTTGTCAGTACCTAGCTTGGGGTTTGGAGTTAACCAAGACGGGCACAGACAGTCAGACAGTGAGAACTAAGTTTTCAATATTCATTTTCTATAAATAATATTTTACAAATAAAAGAGCTGTTAAATAAAATTAATTTAAGATGATATAATTTAAATTTTACCTCATAATAGGTCGACCACATCTTCTATAAACATTATCCTTTCTATCTCTTATATTTTAATCACTTAATTAACATGAAATATTAGTTTAAAATAACAATTAATTAAACAAACCAGTAAAGACTCGTACTCATAAACTATAATAATATAAGGTAGAAAAAGTAATATGCATGTCTGTTAAGTTTTTAATAACTTAATATATATATATTTGATGTCATTAAAGAATCTTACTATATCAATAGCTTATTTATATCATTTAATATATGTACAACCTTCGTAAGAGCACCGTCTAAAAATTATATTACTTAAGTTACTTTAATATCAATATCATTTTCTATTTACATGCACGGGTACCTTAGTGCTTCCTTGCTAGTATCAAAAATTGGTGGCTCAATGATAATCAGTCATCTGCATATAAATAATTTATGAAAATCACTATTTACTAAAAATGTATTTCATTCCTATTTGCCTATCAGACAATATACTTATAAATTGTTCAAATGATAATTTAAATTATACCGTAACACATCATTTCTACAAAGTGAAACAAAATTTATTAGAATTCAAAATCTTAAATTTACAGTAATTTCAATATAGCTAATGATAATAATAATAAATACATTTGTTCTAGAAGAAACAAAATATTACCATAGTATAAGAACATGGGTACTCATCTCGATTTCGATTAATTTGTTATTTGATTTGTCTTGACGTCGTTTTTTCTAAAATTGAAAGCCTAAAATAAGCATGGTATAAAATTTAATTAATTTATTATTTTAATAAACTATTACATTTTCATTATTTAAGTACTAAATTTTCATATTTATTTTATGTTGTCCTAATTATATACATGTACACACACAGATATATATATATATATATATATA
>NW_018164675.1:161831-173932 GCF_001263595.1 Phalaenopsis equestris
TTGAATCTGTATATATATATATTAGGAATGGCCAGAGTTAATAAACGAGCCTCCAGCCTCCCCAAATGTGCCTAACAATTTGAGTACCATCTCCTTAAGGCCAAATGTGTCAGAGGGGATTCGTACCCCCGACTTGCGGTTTTTATACCGTGGATGTGAACCAACAGATCGAGGTACGCAACGTTTGTATTACATGTATAAAATTCTTATTAAATATTATAATTAATAAACTCACCATTATAAATTCTTCTGGTCAAGCCTTCTTGGTCAAGCTCTAAACACGTGCAGATGCAATTCACTCCTTTGTCCACGTTCGGCTCCCTACGGCCTTGATGTCAATTCCTACTTCTTTGTCGACTCTTCCTACTCAGGGAATCCTCACGCCTTCACCTCCCTTCTGTTAGCCGAATCATCCAAGCCTCAAATTGCCCGATATCCTTTATGTTGAGCACGCCTATCGCATGTAGAAAGCCTGACTTGTGATCTTTTCACCGTTTATCTCTCCAGGTAAGCCGATTGCAACATTTTATCGGCAAATTTACCTCCTCGGCTTCCCGACCTCCCCTCGCTTCCTATGCTCCTTCTATGGTTGTCCAACTCGTCGTTTCCTCTTCTTTGGTTTCTCTCGAGCGTTCGACTCTTCGATTCCTCTCCTATGGGTAGACAAAACGAGGCGCCACAAGAACAACAAGAGGCGGTTGTTCAGGGTGCGAGCAACAAGCAAGAACGGCTGGATGGAAAGACTGTAGTGAAAAATATCAAAAGCTAGTGTCCTCGAAGAGGTTGGAGCAGGGAAAGACAAAGTGGAGCGGCAGGGTGCGATGGATGAAGGATAAATAACCACTTTGGGAGAAAAATACAGTCGAAGCACCCACAACCCTTGGATATGGCCCTTGAAGGGAAGAACGGATGCCGACGGCGATCCTAATAGAAATCTGAGCCAAAGGCTGACCTAAAACACAAGCAATAACATATAAATAGTCTTAGTACAAAGAGGAGTGAGCCATGCTCAAAATAAGAAGGAAATCCATGTAAAGGAATGGTCGACCAGACTTCCTAGACCCGTCTTAGCCGCTTTCCTCGCTGGAGTTCATGGCTCCATTGCAATGTTTGCGAAAAAATGCCTCCTGGTCGCTCACAAGTCTTATGGGTGGTATGTACGTAAATGCCCCTTTAATTTTTTACTAACCTAGTAGTCTTTCCAACTTGCATATACGTGTAGTGAGAACCATGGTTGTTCATGTTTGATAAATTCATCTCCCTTCGCAAAGAATTCACAAATGATTACAATCCAGCTCAAATTAAAGCTTGTGTTTATTTGAAATTTTGGCTTTAATGACGCTGCTTAAAAATTTTTTTATCGCTAGAATTAATGCTAGATGTTTAAAAATGGATAAGTGCTTATGTAATATTACGCAATAAGAGGATGTCAAGGAGGCTTTTCAAGTAATTTTATTAAACTGTCATTAGGCCGATTATGTTGTATTGACTGGAGTGTTGAATTGTATAGAAGTATTTGATATCTATGTTAATTTTGGCCGAAGTAAGAGTGTTAAGATGGTTGAGGAATGATTATATTAAATGATTGATTGCGGTTACATATATTAAAGATAAACTTTTGGAAAATGCACCCGCACCCCTAGAGAAAACTAATGTCAGATAATTGGAAAGGAGGTGTAGGCCTAGGGTAACATAGATTAGGTTGTTGAAAATGATTTGTGAAGGGTTGGTTTAACATAGCAGGCAGCACCCTAAAGCAATGAATAAAAAAATGTGTATTCATAAAGTCAACCCCAAATAATGAAGATGAGGCAATTGATGATTATGATGATGGAGGTAATGATGTTATTTTGGCAATATACTTATCTTTTTAAGTTACTGGATTTACAGGGCATCCAATTTATTGTTGATGATACTGGAAGTTTTTCAGCCATTGCTGCTGGTTTCTTGGAGGATATCGCTGATGAATACTCAAATACACCCGTATTGCTCTATTCTGCACGCAGTCCATCTTCTTATAAACTAGGAAAAAGCTTAAAGGATTCTGTCGCAAGGGCTCTTCATGATGCTGTATCATTTTCAAGGCTTTCTTCTTGTTGTAAACTGATGGTACCAGTTGGATTGCCTTTTTTGAGTAGAAGTATGCATCATTTTGTTCATCTTAAAACTACTGATTTGCAATTGGTTTGTAGTTTTTAAAGCTAAAACTGTATTGGAGAGAAAATAGAGCTAGTGATGATTTTATTTTGGGTAATTTTCTTCTGTTTCTGCAGTTTGACTCTAGTACAGGTTCATGCATCTAGTCACTTATTTTCATGGAAGTTTGCATGCATGGATATCCTCAGGGAGTTGTAGCTATGTGATTTTTGCATCTCAATGCTTGTAACTGGTGTGCTAAGATATTGCATTCATCATATTTTGTTAATTTTAAGAATTTTGTTGAGTTCTTCCTTTTCAAGTCAAAAGATATGTTTTACCACATCCGACATCTTCCAAGTGAAGAATTTGTACCTTTTGTTTGATATAAAGAGTTACCATTAAAAAATTATCTTTATTTCTTGCATTCCTTAGTCCACCATTTTAATGTTTCTCTTTCTTTTCCTTTTTTCTGATGAATAATTTTCCCTCTGAAGGTAAACTGTCATCCACGCTATTTATTGAAGACCAGAATCTCTTTCATAGTAGTGCTATTTATGCTGCCTCAATACACTCAATTAGTATTCCCTTTAGGATGGAATCACTGGGTGTGAATTCAGAATCACTGAATATTTCTGGTGCAACGGATATGGGTGGGATGGTACAGTTTTTAGCGGGACAAGCTAGGCAAAATATGATAACAATTTTGGATCTAGCAATGCCCGCCCAATCCTTGAATGGTTTGTATTATGATATCTATCTCTATTTTTTTATTGACTATTTCTGTGGAGTCTCTAATTTGCAAAGATGCAGGTGAAAATAATCAGTCAACTATCTTAAGGAGTTTGTGCTCTTTGACTCCTGAAATTGAAGAAAGTATTGATGATTTGCATTCAATAGAATCCTTGATTATACATGGTGTCCTTTCAGGTATTTTTTTTAGACACTATCACCAGTTTTCTTCTGCTAAAGTTTACTTGTTTATAACTGGAGATAATACTGTTTTTTTTAATTTTTCCCAAGGCAAAGGCCACTGTTTAATTTGAATTTTGTTAATTTATTTTTGGAAAACCTGTTATTTCCAGTATCTAATTTGACATTCCATGCATGAGGTATGAGGATATCTTGATAACTGTAAGCTGTCAGAGAGACCATGTAACAGCCCTCAGTTGTTCTTTGTTATATTGAAGAATCTTGGTTTATTCACGCAGTCAGAAGTTAACACGGTATATGTGGGCAGCATGGAAATCTGACATGCAAGATAGGAGACCTAGTTAAGAGTTTATTATTTGAGTTTCGAGTGAAGTTTTATAGCCTGAAATATAAATGAGAGCCTGAAATATAAATGAGAGGACATAAAGGATAAATGATTAACTATTTTAGAATCAAATAGATAATAATAAGAATAAAAAAAAAACTTCAGGATCACTTTTTGTTTTTTATTTATTTTGTTTGTGTTGATTGGCATTTGTTTTTAATACACTCATATCGCCTAAAATTTATTGAGTATTTTTAAAAACAAGCTGATTTATTTTTAAAATTTAAAATAAAAAATATGCGAAATATACGCTAAATAAATGTTTAAAAAAAGAATAAAAACAGAAGTGAAAAGTAAAAAAGATCCCAAATAGGCCCTTAGTTTTTTGTAACCATTTCAACAACTCTTCTAGATGTGAGCTTCATGATTTCTAGGGATTTTTGCTGTTATTAACTTTCATGCTGTTGGCTTCCGGATGGAGTTAATGATTTATGAATTCAAACTCTTGTGCTTACAGATCTCCTTACAAACAGAAGTTACAATTCTACATCAATTGTCCCGTAACTGAGACAAAAAAGAATTTACAAAAAGATGAAAGAAGAGAAATGAAGCTCTTATTCAATGGAGATTCCCTATCTAATTCCGACATTCTTGCTTGTTCCATAATATTAAGAGTCTCAGTTTAGCCCACTTAACCCTAACACTGACGTAGTTTACATTTGTTGTTGATATTTGAAAGCCCTTTTTTCTTAATGGCATGGTTAATTGAACTGAAATTAATTAGTACTTCTAGAGTCTTTGATCGCATGCCTCTCTTTAGCTTAACTTGATAGTTTTTGAGTTAATATGTACACAGCCATCTAGTTTTCTTAGCTAATATGGACAAATGGCATTGTTATCTAGGAAAATATTTTAACAAAACCTGTATAATATCTAAGTTAAGCCAAGAAAAAAATGAACATTTGCAGCATCAGTTGGTCGAGGCCAATCTATAATTGACTCAACCTTTTGAGGATTAACAATATTTTAAAAATCTGGCATCTCATAGACTTGTTAGTCTATTTTTGGTGCTTGGTGTTTTGTTTGGAAATTTTCTCTTACACTTGCTTATATAGGGTGTGAATCTCTCTAACTCTAGCCTTTACGTCATTACCAAGTTTAGTAGCTGGAAGTAACGCCAATGACTCTAATATTGTTAGGGGGTTTTATCCGTATGTAATCTTTAGCGATTTCGTGACATATGAATTGATTAGAGGACCTGCTGCAAGAAAAATTCAACTTGAGGAAGAATTAAGTCTCATTATTTGATGTTTTTGACCACAAAATACTTAAGGAGATTTTCCAACTCTGATTTACCACTTGTCTGCCCAACTATTTGACGGTGGGCTGTTGAGCTAAACTGAAACTTTGTATCTAACTCACTCCAGAAAATCCTTCAGAAGTCACTCATAAACTTTACATCTCTGTCTGAGGTGATGGTTTTGATGCACCATTAAGATGGACTCTCTCTAAACTATAAGTGTGTAATGGGTGAAGCGTACATCGACTTGTGGTAAGGTACAAAGTATGTCATCTTGAAAAAGTGATCTATAACCACCATAACTAAATCTTTACTCTCTTGGGTCAATGGAAGACCCATAACAAAATCTATACTTACATCCACCCAAGGTGACCTTGGAATGGGAAGGGGAGTGTATGGATCTATATTTTGCCCTCGGGTCTTGGCTAATTAACAAGCACTGTGATGTCTAACATGTCTTTACACTTATCATACCAATATGGGCCAATAGAAAATCTATCTCACCGAGGTGAGAAACTTATTCTTGCTCAAATGTCAAATCATTCCTCTGCTGTGACACTCTTGTAAGATAATCTTCCCAATTGAATTATAAATGCACAATTTAGTTTGTAAGAACTAATGATCATTGAATCTGTGATACTCATAAGGTCTCTCCTAACAAAGAATCAAAATCTCTTGAAAATTTTCATCAATGGCATACCAATTCTTTGAAACTGCAAAACCAACTATTGTAGACTACATAATAAAAATTAATAGATAGTGGTGACTTAAGGAATTAACAACTTTGTTGTGACCCTCAGCTTTGTGTTTGTGTTTGAACACAAAAAAGAATGAAGAAATGAACTCGACTCAGAAGGTACAGTTTGCTTCAATATGTCTACCGTTCAGTTTGCTTCAAGTGTTCAAGACTCTTAAGACCTCATGATCAGTATAAGTGGTGAACTCATTTACCATTAGATTATAACTCAAATGACTAAGAGCTCCTATAATAGGATTATACTCCTTGTCATAAAGTATCTTCTCCTGAAATTATCCAATTTCTCAATGAAAAAGGCAATAGGGCGTCCATCTTAACTCAATGCAGCTCCAATCCCCATAGTGGAGGCTTCGCACTCAACTTTAAATACTTGACTAAAATCTGGAAGAGATAAGGCAGGGTCCTGAGTAACATATTTTTTAAAAACTGAAAACTAATATGTGTTTTGCCCGAGCAAGTGAATTTGTCGGACTTGAGAAGCTACATTAAAAGCACTGCTATCAAGTTGAAATTTTGTCGGACTTAAGATAGACTTATTGATTGAACTATAAATGCACAATCTATTTTGGAAGATTTGTTGATCATCAAATGTGTGATACTCATAAGGTCTCTCCTTACAACAAATCCAAATCTCTTGAAGTTTCCGTCATTGGCATACAGATCTTTTGAAACTTCAAAACCAACTATTGTAGACTGCATAATAAAAATTAATAGATAATGGTGACTTAAGGAATCAACATCTTTGTTATGACTCTCAGCTTTGTGTTTGTGATTGAGCACAAAAAGAATGAAGATATGAAATTGAATCAGGAAGCATGTCTACCCTTCAGTTTGCTCCAAGTGTTCAAGACCCTCAAGTTCTCATGAGTAAATGGTGAACTCATTTACCATCAGATTATAACTCAAATGACTAAGAACTCTCATAATAGCATTGTACTCCTTGTCATAAAATATCTTCTCTTGGAATTATTCAATTTTTCATTAAAAAAGGCAATAGGGTGTCCATCTTAACTCAACACAGCTCTGATCTCCATAGTGGAGGCATCACACTCAACTTTAAACACTTGATTAAAATCTGGAAGAGATCGGACATGTTCCTGTGTAACCTATTTTTTAAAAATTCAAAACTAATATGTGTTTCATCTGAGCAAGTGAATTTGTGGGACTTGAGAAGCTTAATTAATTTTTTATAATCTTTTGTTAAATGAAGTCAATCCTTGAAATTGATATACTCGAGCAAAATGGTTGTGGATTGGGCTAGCTAACGATTGCCTCAATTTTGACTAGATCATCTCATTATTGGTTGATGATACATTGTATCCGAATAAGCAAGTTTTTATAGTTAGGAAGTGAAACTTCTTTAGATAAATATATAATTGGTTTATTTGAAGCATCCCAAAACCCTTTCCCAAGTAATGTTAGACCAGGATATTATCAAAATATATTATCACGAATTTTTGATGAAAGCTCAAAAAACTTGATTTATCAACTGCATGAAATTTCTCGAAGCATTGAACAAGCCAAAAGCATGATTGTTCACGTGCAATTTATCACAACTCTTAAAAAGTTATCTTTCACTCATCTTCTTGTCTCATCCTGATCTGGGTGAAACAAATGTGCAAATCAATATTCGAAAAGTGTGGGCTCCATCCAATAGATCTAACAAATCATTCAGTCATGGAATGGGGAACCAATACTTGATGGTGATTTTCTCACAACCTTGTTGTCAATGCATATATGCTAGGAGTCATTCTTTTTTGGCACAATCTATTATGACCCGACATAATGTAAATTGTTATATTCAATTAGGTCGCAATAATTGATTAATTTCCAAGCTCTATTTGAAAGAAATTTTTTTTTTCATCTTTATTTTCACAAACATTAAATCCATTAATATAATCAAAATAATAGTCAATATCTATTTTGATCATATCGCAAACCATACAATCAAAAAGAAGATATACAATAATCATGGTTAAAATTTTTCATCATCAAAATAGATATATCACTATGAATGTCAAAAGAATATATTTAAAATAGTAGCATACTGATGATCAGGCTCTCAATAGTAAATAATAAGTTCTACTTGAGTAAATGTTAACATATCAGGTGTTTTATCTATTAAGGACAGTGTTAGTATGAGAATTAATATCAACATTAAATATATGTCAAGCATATTTAAATAACTATTTTAAATAAAATAACACAATTTAAAATAATAACTCAATATTTTATTTAGTAAATTTTATAATTTTTTCATTCACCTCTTACACTTTCACTTATGCATTTACTTATTCATATGTGCAGAACCATCTAGTTTTCTTATAACTCTACATGAATGCACATAAAATTTAGCCCTTACGTTTATGCATATCGAGCATGTTGTAGAAATCTATAAATGTCAATATATACAACTAATGGTAGTATAACTTATGGGATAAATTAACATACACTGAACAACAATTACAAATCACAAAACTATTTCTATGCAATATCAAAAATAATTTTTCGAAAATTTCTTGTTATATGACAAATTTTATCGGATTCAATATACCCGATAAAATAGAAAATAACTTGCATCATAATCTTAAGTGCAACCCTAGTCACATAGCTTTGTTGTGTGTTAATTCTTGTATTGTAGCTTTGTTAGCAGGTGTAAGATTATGCCCAATAATGTGGTCTTATGCATTAGTAGTATTATGATTTATCAAAAAAAATTTATTGTATTCATAATGATTTTTAACGTCTTTGCCCTAAAACACACCATCAGGCCGTTTTATCTCTAACCATATCTTATTTTTCCTCGATCAAATCTATGGATTTATTTCCTTTTGATCAATAAATTCTAGACTTTTTCTCTCTAAGATAATAATGACTTATAATCTGATAATATATTTTTTTAAGTCACAACCGGCTCATATGGCTCTTATATTATAACTTATTAGACAATTCGAGTTTGGCAGAATGGTCTGATAGACTAGAGCTTTTATCGTTATAGATCAAACAACTCAACATGATACGTGTTCCTTAAAATCATATAGCAGAGCTGCTTAGGAGGCTACAAGAACCAACGCTTAACATCTCTTATTAAACTCTTATAGTCTTTATACAATAGAATAAAACCAAAACAAATACCATTAGTGCCATAAATAAACATATGTTGTTCCAGCATATGGATAATTTTTAGTCGAGGCAACAACTGAATTAATTTAGCTAAATATTAGCCATTGAGGACTGAAAATTAATTTGATGGCATGATTGGTCCTGAAAACAAGAAAGTTTTTTCAGCTGTGTTTGTTCTGCAATATAAGGCAGAAATATGGTGTGGATAAGTAGATGGAAATAAAATTTCAGTGGAAAACTTTATGATCTATTACAGAACCAACCAGATGGCAGATGCAAGAAAATTTCATTAAATTTAGAAAAGATAAGTCACTTTTACAGAAAGTAGAATTTACAACTTTAGATCGCCATATACCCACCTAGTTGCTAGTTAAGATGAGAATTTTTATCGGTTTCCAAAGAAATTAAAATATTTCGTCCAACGATCCTTGATACCTTTGATAATCTAAGACTTCTAGGTGCTCTAGAGAAGAGCAAGGCTTGATAGCCATGCAACAACTTCAAGATTTTGGAAAACGAAATATAGTAGAATCAATTCCGATTAATGGAGCTTCTATGAGAAAAGGATCGAGATTAGATATTGTGGAATATATTATGATGGAGTCACTACAGTTCCCTCTTATCATCAGTCTGTAGGGCCCATCGAACTACGAGCATCTGACTTTCATCCGGTGGAAGATGAACACCTCGCCCTATTATACAGCTGCATACTCATCACTAACCTCCTTTATGGCGCCCTGGTCGGTAAAAGACATGACTCGGCTCCCAAATCCATGGCATCTAAAGCACTTTCGAGCAGAAACTATAGAAGGCGTGCTACTTTTCTCGACATTTCACTCAGGTTGGCTCTGTCTTTATCCGAACTAGTTTTTTTTAACTCCTTGAGGTGTGTTTTTGCCGGTGTCTCCAATTGTAGGTGGCTATCTGACTGGTGATGGTTGCCAGCTCTGTTTATGTTGCCTCTCCACCTTGAGGGCTAGGGTTACAACGCACAACATTGTTGATAGCGGGTTTCAGACCACCCAAACATTGGGCTATCGTATGTTTGTCTGACTCAATCAACTCACACTTCATCTGCAATTGGTCAAACTATTTTGTGAACCCCATTAATTGATCTCTTTGTTGTAGGTGGTGGATTCTCAGGAGTGTATCCTGTCGGTAATGAGGAGGTATTTATTTTCTCCGCATTGCCTTTCTCATCTTCTCCCACTTGATAATCTTGTCACTACTTTTTCTCTTCCTCTGTCTCTGCTTGTTTTCCTGCTAGTTGTACCTTTTTTTAGCTTCTGGCACCTCTTTATACTTACAGATTTTCTCAACTAACTTTGTCCATTTGATGAAGTCTTTGGGATCTATACCTCCATCAAACTTTCGTAGACTCATATTTATTCCGAAGTCTGAATTCCAAAGTGTCATGGCTTTTCTTCTTCATCACTAACATCTTCCAAATGGAAGGGGCTGAAATTCTCTTCTCTTTTGCTCTTTCGACTTTTCCTGACACGATCGAGGGTAATTTCCTCTTGGTTTCATTCTCTATGTCCGTAAGCATCCGTTGAAGTTGTTAGATCTCTCGTTACTTCTCTTCTCGGGTAGGCTTGAGCATGTATCTCCTTAATGACATGACTAAGATTTAGGGTTGGGAGGTGAAGGAGGTTGTATGTTAATAATTGAAGGTATAGGAAAATTAATTTAGTCTTGTTGATTTTGAAAATCTGCAAGGAAAAGTTAGGATTATGTCAAAATTTATTTATGTTTTAGGAATAGGAAAGAAAATTTTTGGGTGGAGGTGGCTTGGGTGGGAGTGGATGCTAGAAAACCTTAGAATAGGACTAGTGTTATGCTAGTTCTGATGCCAAATGATACTGGATTTATCCCAAATTACAATCAAAACAAAAATATTATTGTTAAAATTCAAAGGGGTATAAACAAGACTCAAAACAAAAAGGAAATACATCACAACTAAACCCTCCAGCTATGGCGAGGCTAGATGGCCGGTGGACAGCTGTGAGAGGCTGGGATGGTCGACAACCAGCTAGTGGAGATCTGCGGTATTAAGGGTGGTTGTAGAAAGATTTGTGAGTGAAGCTGTTAGAGGGGAAGGAATAGTGCAAGTTTGTGGTCGTGTGGATGGTTGTAGGAAGGGTTACAGGTGGAGCAATTAGAGGGGAAGCGGATTGGCGGCAGTGTTGGACGCAGGTAATGTGCAGGGAAGAATGCAGAGGGGAATTTGAAAGGATAAATATCCCTGCGAGATCAAGCTAAAGCCAGAGTACCATTCGGACTAGTGGAGATGGCCACCACCTTAGACAAGTTACAGCCGAAGTACTTTCTCGCCTTCGAATGCAACTCTAAACGGGAAAACAATCGTTAACGGTAAGCTGGACAGAATTCTCAAAACAAAAAAAATTGATCCTTCAAACCAAATAACATGTTTATAATAAACTAAAATAACTAGGAGGGGGAGGAAAAGGAGGCAGCAACCCTCTCAGCCCTAATGAGGGCCAGCTGGTTCAGCCTTCCTGATGAACCGCTAACCCCTTTGCCGAACTGAGGCCAGCTTAGTCTTAGCTACTACCCCACGTCACTTCTATTCTCCCAAATTGACTTGCCTACCAGATGCACTTAGCCTAATATGAAGAGTTGTAAAAGCAGCTCAAATACTTGATGGCTAGAGGCTTGGTTGATGAGAGTACCAGTTTATGTGTAATTCCATCATTGAGTGTGTGAACTGCTCATACAATATTTAGATGCACTTGTAATGACTTGATATTGGGATTTGGTAAGAACTGTATGTTTACCTTATATTTATTTATTTTCTATGAGTTTTTAGAGTTGCTTTTAATTTTGATTTATTCTCTAATTATTTGCAGTTTTAATTTGTTAAAAAAATTGACATATTGAAATTGATATTAATGTATTTGAATAATTTATATAAATGTTTTATGTTTACTTCACAAAACGTCTTCACTATATTGTAGAGCACTCTCAATTCTAATCTAAATATATTTTTTGTCTATTTTTGTTAGCATCATAAATATGAAAACAAAATGTATCTTATTAAGTTATGCTTCGAATTTAGTACATCTTTGTAAAATTCGATTTTCTAAAATCATCAAATGTCTATTAGGTTATCTACACAAATTACTATTTATTTATTATTTTTATAATTTTTGGAATTCTATACTTGAAAATATAACATTATTTATAAAATTTTCAATTAAAAATGTAAAAATTTCTATAATTATCAATATATCATCATCATCATTATTATTATTATTTGTATTTGTATTATTATTATTATTATTATTATTATTATTTTTCATCTGGTTTGGGGTTCAATTCCCCCCGAGTGTAGGGTGTGATACTCGAATTCTTAAGCGTCAGGTAATTAGATCAATTGGTTGGGCATCTGCTTGTCAGTTGTAATTTTCATCTGGTTTGGGGTTCAATTCCCCCCGAGTGTAGGGTGTGATACTCGAATTCTTAAGCGCATGAGGGATGGTCGGGGCTCGTTTGAATATATATAT
>NW_018164675.1:173944-190142 GCF_001263595.1 Phalaenopsis equestris
TATATATATACTTATTGAAATCATGGACATACATCGTCTCCGCTCTGCTAGGGTTTCACCTCACGGCGAACCTTAGCGTTTGCTTCAATATCTCTCTCGTCGTCTCTGATTAACCTTCCTCGTCGGATTCCCTCGCCGTCTGCCGCTTTGGATTCGGCGGGTTGCGTCTGTGTCGCGTCTCCTTCGTTGTCCCCATTCTGCTAGAGCTGTTTTCGCAGGGTCCGCTTCTGCGCTCTGCTCGACGTGATTTCGCAAGGGCGTCGTCCGCTTCTGCGTCAGCTTTTGCGATTTGGGTGTTAAGAACAGGGCGTCTGCTGAATTTTCAGGGTTTTCGCTCCTGCTCCCTGTTTTCTGGATTTGGACTTTCTGGATTCTGACTTTGCTCTTCATTGTTTTCTTCATTGTTCTTAACGCCACACCTCCATGTATTGGGGATGGCTTCAGATAGATTGTATGTTGCTGCTCTTGCGAATGTCAACGCCGCCTCAAGTACACCAAAATCGTGTTTTTTCCCTCATTCGTTTGAGTGAGAGGAGGATATCAAGAAAAACCTGGAATGAAAAATAGGAAGTCCGCCATCTTTTTTACAAAAACTGAAGGTATTTAGCTTACTTCCTCCTGTCGACTGAATTTAATTGAGAAATTTCTGTATGGTCATCCAAAAATGGAGCTGATTCGTAAAGAATTTGAGCTTATGCACCTGATTGGGGAGTGAAAAATTGGACTGTTAGATGTAAGACACATTCTCATACAAATTAATAATGAAGAGAATTACACACGTTTATTTG
This sequence comes from Phalaenopsis equestris, assembly GCF_001263595.1. NCBI lineage: Eukaryota > Viridiplantae > Streptophyta > Magnoliopsida > Asparagales > Orchidaceae > Phalaenopsis > Phalaenopsis equestris. The sequence continues at coordinate 174,733 of NW_018164675.1, forward strand.
CTAGAAGGATAATCTTGATTGATAACAAAACAATGAAGATTTTGAAATGGTCTGTGGATTTTGACCCTCAGACGGAACCTCCAATCATTCAGGTTTGGATCTGTCTCCCTGGTTTGAAATTTTATTATTTTACTCAAAAAATTTTGTACGTTATTGCCTCAGCTTATGGTAAGTCATTCAAAATGAATATTCCTACTTTTAATTTTTCAAGTCCATCAAAAGCCAAAGTACTTGTTAAAAGAGACATCACTTCATCTGTTTCTGAGAAAATTTGGTTGGGCACACAACATTATGGGGTATTGGCAAAAGGTGGTGATTGAGTCTTTTCCTTCGTATTGTTCAAACTGTCGTATGTTTGGTCACTCCAGTTCTCAATACCACCATCTACATCCCATCTACATCCATACATCAGACCAAAAAAGCACAGTGCTCCGCCAGAGAGTGATTTCATCTCTTCATAATCAATTCTAAGTTATTGACAATATTGATAATCAAAAGAATGCCCCCAAAGACGTCATTATTCTCGCAGGCAATATTACAACCACTCAACAGTCTCTGGAACCTCCTATCATGGGTGAGAGAAAGATTATTCAGACCCCACTTGCCCTAGGACCTATCACCGTTATTACGGCTCAAATTTCAAAAAAAAAAAGTGCACCTGACATCATTTACGTTACTTTTTCAAGATCCTATAACCATCCATGTATATATATAATATATATTTATATATATACATACATACATACATGTAAATGTAGAAAGATCAATCATTATCACTATGTCTACCCTAATAGAGCGTAAACAAGGAAAGCAGGGACAATGGTCATCTCTTATGTTAATTATCACATCCATGTAGTGTTACATCGATATGAGGGCTTACAGATGAAATCCTACTAGGCACATATGAAAATAACTTAATCATCTTCGTCATCATGTAAGAGCTTACATGAATTAATTTACAATAGGTAGTTGCTACGAGGGCATCTAGCCAAAGGATAATTTGTCTTTTGTACATCTAAGGGCAATTTATTTTATTATTATTATTATTATTGTTGGGTATACATAAGTTTGTTATGTCTAGGTTTAAGTTTATGCATGAGATTGAGTTTTGAGTCTTAGGTTTAGATTTTGGGAGAGGTTTCCTATCAAATTGTAGGACTTTGGGGAGATCGCATTCCTCTCGAATCGTAGGTGCTTATTTTTGTATTCTCATTGACGAGTGTGGAGGACTGTATCAAATTTTGCTCCGAATCACATCAAATTAGTATTAGAGCTCAAGATTTTAGAAATCGGATCGACAGAATAGATGATCATCCACTTGACTGAAAGCTGACGCAAGTCTTCTCTTCTTGGACGAGGATTTAAATCGACAAATCCCTCAATTTCTGCTTAAAAAGTTCTGGAAAAAAATAGGGATCGCAGCGTTCAGAGCTGAAGCACTCATAGGAAGCATCACAACATATAGAATCGCAAAGGGAAGGGACGAGCCGCTACAATCACGATGATGGCTCCTGTGTGACCAAAGCTCACGATACAATGAGATTGTAGTGATACAATCACGATTCTAACAGGTTGGGGAAGCCGCGATGCACTGTCCACGCGATCTAGTCGCGATCAGAGCTATCTGGGATGGCAGTCGCGAGGGATCGCGAGGCATCGCGAGGGAGCAGGAAACTTCTATTTTTTCTTCCTCTCGCGCCGTCTACGCAATCTAGTCACGATTAAGGCTATCTGGGAAGGCAGGCGTGAGGGATCATGGCGCACAGGGACCCTAAACTCTCATATTTCAGGATCACGTTAATTTGTGTGTGTACAGTCGCAGTAGGTGCTAATTGGGAAGTGATGACGGGATTGATGGGATTAACATGATCCGAAAACTTTGATTTGAGTACCTGATATGTAAGAGCTAGCTGAGTAGATGAAAGAAATTCATGATATAAAATGTCTTTGAAATCGAAATGTTTTTTTTGAAGTATCGAAGAATGTTTGGCCACCACAGAGGAGAGGTTTTCTTCTATAAAGAGTTAACTGGAGGATCGATTTGAGACAATGGGGGAAATTCGAGAGATGCTAAAGAGGCTCATTGAGATGCAATCCAAAACCCGCCGACAACTTAATTTGCAAACTGTAACCAAAGGTTGATTGAAGAATCAGTGGCAATATCGAAAAGAAGAGATCAAATGTGAGGAACATGTCGAAAGGAAAAGAGATCGAATGTAAGGACCATGGGGAGTAAAATATCTACCATCACGAACCTCCTCTCAGGGCTCCAATTAGTGGTGGATTAGAGATTTTTGTTGGAGGCGGATGGACTGAAATATGGAGAAGGTATTATGTTAAAGGTATGGAGGAGCACAAAGAAGGACATAAGCAGAAAGGAAATATGGCTACAATCGAAGGAAGTAGTTTCACCCTTGATACATTGGGGGAAACAATGGAGGAAGAGAAAGTTGGGGTGGCGATCTTAGAGTTAGGAAGTTGAAGATGTTGATTTTCGAGGGGGAAGACGCCCATGGGTGGGTATATCGGGCGAAGTAATACTTCACAGTGAATGAGTTGAATGGGGAGGAGAAACTCATGGCGGCAAAATTGTGTTTGGAGGGGAAAGACTTATCCTGGTTTCAGTGTAGAGGCTAGATGTCTGATTTGTTCGTGGGATGAATTTAAGGATTGTTTATTGAAACGATTTCGAGCCATTCGAGAAGGAGACCTATAGGAGCAATTCTATGCTTTGACTCAAGAAGGGACAATCATGGAATATAGGAAGATATTTGAACTACTGTCGGGACGACTGAGGGGGATTTCTGAAGCAGATTGGAGGAGACTTCATGAAGGGCTTAAATCCCGACATACAGGCAATACTTCCACTACTAAAACCTCGGGGATTGAGGAAGATGATGGGACTAGCCCAGATGGTGAAAGACAATAACCAGATGAAGACAGTCAACTGGAGCAACACACGGATGGAGCGACATACGGATATGTTGCAACCACGACAATGCCAAAAGTTCAGACAATGGAAATCCATTGGAAGGCTGCACGGGACACGTATAATGGACCACGAATAGAAGCATCATTCAAGTGCCTTACAGAGACATATTTGGGAGAAGCGATCCAATGAGTTATGTTTTCAGTGTGATGAGAATTTTACCTCAGGACATTGTTGTAAGGATCAAAGATTACAAGTTCTCAGAGTGCAGACCGAGGAAACAAAGAATGAGGAAATTGAGACAGTTGTGGGGGAGGAGCACTCTCATTTTTTCCCATCTTGAGGACAATGTGTATTTTGGGGGAGTATTGTTACTAGTGCGCCTAGCCTAAGGGCAACTTGTCTTTTGTACGCCTAAGAATAATTTAGTCTTTTATTATTATTATTATTATTGGGTAAAAATAAATTTGTTATGTTTAGGGTTAAGTATATGCATGAGATTGAGTTGTGAGTCTTATATTTAGGTTTTGGGAGAGATTTCTTACCTTTCGAATGGTAGGAATTAGGAGAGATCGCCTACCTCTCGAATCGTAAGTGCTTATCTTTGTATTCTTATTGAGTTGTTTGAATTATTAAAATAAAAATATATGTTTTGTCTTAATTTCTGTGGAGCACCGTATCGAATTTTGCTCAAGATTGTATCAGTCATTTTGATAGGGTTTTCACCCTATTCATATCGGCATGAGTTACTTGCCTATGCCCAATCCCATTGCCATCTATTTTGGCAGGATTGCAGTCCTTTCTATTTGCCAACATTTGCCAACATTTGTGTAGGTTGGAGAGGATTGTAGCCGAATAGATAGGATCATCTTTTCATCAACCTGCAGATTAGACATCACAGCACAAATATAATTTGTGCTTCCTTGCCCTTTATATCAGGTCATCTTTCAAACGAACCTAAATACAAGCACATCTTTCGTTCATGCTATCTGTGATTGCATCCATCTCATCAAAAGATATGAACACTAATAAACATAACATAAATAAGCAATATTTTCATGAGAATTGATCATCTTGCCTAGTATTACTAAGCATGTGTGCATATAACGTCAATATCTAGAGTTTCATTCATCTTTCCTTATCGCAATGCATTCCTGTGCATATTATTTTACACAGATTATCATGCAGAAAACACATGCTAGAAGGATGCCATTCAAACTGCTCACTCCTTACCGCTCACAATCTCCATGAATTCTTAGAAGAAATATTTGGTTATGCATGCAACACTCTACCGTTACATGATGTCCACAGCTTGTTCCCTTGAAAACATATCGATTTTCTTAGGTCATTTACGTACATAGCACACAATCTTTTTCTATTTACATTTCTCACACCTAAACTTTGATATTTACAGATACAACATTCAAATTTTTATAATATTACATCAAAAAATAGCACTATTACCACTTTTTAGAAGCGAAATACACATTTTCGTGCATAACTATGTATGTAAATATGAAAGTTTTGGTGCCAAAAAAGTAAATACAGAAGAATTGTATGCCACGAATGTGATTGCTTTGGTTCATTCAAATGAAATGATGTGATATGTTGCCATCAGGTGGACGGAGGGCTTCAGTTTCTGAGGTTGAGGAGTATATTCACACTGAATACCAGAACGAGCTCCAGAGACCAATGTTCTATCATCTCACTGCTGCCTCTTGTCCTCTCCCTATTCCTCTACCGTTTCCTTCAATCTTCAATAACCGTGTGGGACGACAAGGGGAGCTGTCTAATGCTACACTCCAAGAAGCAGAACGAAGGGGTTCCCTGGAAGTAGACTCGGTTCCCATGGCTGCTCGGCTTCGATCCAGCAGCGCCGTCAAGCCCTTTATAGAGAGAAGGCTGGGGAGTCTGCGCAGGTATGGGTTGGAGAGAGGAGCGCTGGGTGTCGAGTTGCTCAGAAGCTGGGGATTTGGTAAAGAGGAGGTGGAGGATATGGGAGAAACATTGTGTAAGATGATGATGTTGTTAGATCCCAATGCGTATGCAGCATCATCAGAATTTGATTCAGATTAACATGCTCATCAAAATGTTGTATATTGGACAATTCAGAAACCTGTCAAATGTTTAATTTTGCTTGGAAATTCTGCTTGTGGGGGGATAAATGTATAATTAGATACATTTGCAACTGCCTTAATAATTATACCTCTTAGAAATTTGACTGATGCAATGGCTGTGGTGCTCTAAAAATATTCCCTTTTTCTTGTTAGTTCGTTGCTGCTATTTGAAATGGTAGTTGGTGGTCACATTTAGATTCACATTATGGGTAGGATTTTTTTTTTCCCTAAGTTTATGTGATTTTTGCGAGAGTTTTTTTGAAGAAATTTCACCAGGGTTGAACCAGGCATGATGCAAACTTCAGGATGAACTACTCTCAAAATGTATTAAGTCGTTGCATGCTATGATCATACATGGGGATAAAATGCCATGCAAACAGACTAACATTTTAAGAAGTTGCATTTGGGAAAATAGATTTGGTGAAATGAGGGGCAGGGGACGGTTTGAAATCAGAAAAAATATTACATCAGTACTACGCACGTAGAGTAACGTGTGTAATCAATGAAATCACGCCACGACACCCCTTGCGACAGAAAAAAAAAATGGTGCAGTAACACGAAGAATATCCCCCCCGGTGTTATTCATGTGTTATTATGTTATTCATGTGTTATGTGTCCTGAAAATATTCTTGGTGTTATAATAACACAATAACACATAAATAACACATGAATAACACGGGGGAGAATATTCCCGTGTTACTGCGTCGGTGTTACTGCGTCGTTTTTTTTTCTGCGTCGCGCGGGGTATCGTGGCGTGATTTCATTGGGTACGCACGTTACTCTACGTGCGTAGTACTGATGTAATATTTTTTTCTTGAAACCAGGGTTCTATTTATTAGGAGAGTGCGGACTAGACCTAAAATGAGAAGGAAAGCTATTATATAATGGGTGAGGATGGGGCAAAATATGTAGTACATGTCACACAATTTAATTTTCAAAACATACAATACACATTTTACACATTTACAAGCATTTATCATCATTTTTTTAAAGTTCCATTTTCAACACTATTAGATCACCTCATCATTCACAAAACTAAAACTAGACAAATGCATATAAAAGTATAGGAAGATATACATACATAAAACTTAATTCCAATGCATTTATATATCTAACACCCAATTTTTACACGGATGTACACGCACGCACACGCTTGCCCGCGCGGCCACCGGCCCGCCCATCCATTCACTTGCCAGCTTCTGCTATTTGAGAAACCAATTCCATGCAGCATTTTCTCTTGAGAGAATTGTATCAAGATATCTAGAGGAATTCCCACTTCAAATGCCCAGACACTTGCTTCTTCTATCAATCCTTGAATTCCCACTTGTATGAAGCAAGTAAATCAATGGAATCCCTCTTAAATCCACCTCCCGTGTTAGCATCATACAGTCTAAGCTGCTCTCTTACCCAATGAGGGTCATTTGGACTTAGCCACAAACATTCCTTGGTATCCCTGTGTTTGAAATCTGGAGAGTTAGGGTTTTTCTTAGGGCGCCTATTGTCCCACCAATCACTGGGGCTGGCAAAGAATAATTGCCACAAATGCAACCTTTCTAAAAAGAATAAGAACAAAAGACCATTTTTTTTTTTTTTGTCAGGGAAGTGAGTTTCAGTTGGATTAAGACAATGTACTTAACATATTCACCTGACATCTCCTCCCTCCGAGCACCTGCAGTAGAGACCAACGTCGAGAGTCAAAATGGTTGGATTATCACTACACAATTTTCAAATAATAATAAAAAATAAGTGGACGATATAACGACCAGAAGGGGAAGATAACGATTTCTCAGAATGTTGTTCTGCCGGCGTCGATGTTGTGCAGTTTCGATCGACTCGTGAAATGTAGTTCAACTCTTGAACAAAAACCTGCGAAAGTTGTGCCAAGTGAGTCCAATAGATAACAGAGTAGGCTACTATTATATGTGAATTGGCAATTTGTAAAATGTTATAAGAAAAAAAAAAAAACTGCAAGATGTTAAGAGTTTAGTTTAAAATGAGGAAGATATAATTTTCATGATTTTCATAGAAAAGTTTATCAATCAGGCCGAAACAACAACAACAACAAAGCCTTAATCCCGCTACGTGGGGTCGACAAACAGGCCGAAAGTTTTAAAAAAAAAGATGGGAAAATGGAGTCAAGCATTTTAAAAAGGAAGATTTATATACATACCACTCAACTCTTATGTATTTACATATCTAACACTTAAATTTTAATTTTTACATATATGTCACCTTACCTATCCATGAAAATCCGTATTTCACTTTTTAAAAGCTAATATACTGGTATTTTTTATGTGATATAAAATACTTGGGTGGTAAAAATGTAAAAAATAATGTCTGGGTGTCAGATATGTAAATATATAGGAATTTGACAGTATGAATGTAACTGCTCAAAAAAAATTAAAAGTAATGCAGTCTGACGATTGATTTTACCACTATATCTGAATTGGCAATCTGCAAAAATGTTATAACGTCCTTGGTTTAAGAGGACAAGAAAAAAATATCCATGATTTTTCTAGTAAAGTTGATCAAACGGGCCGAAAGCCAAAACAAAGCAGAACAACATAACACCTAGAATTAAAAAAAAAAATGAAGACTAGAAGGTTTACAATTGTTAACCTTGTAAATGACCTCAGGCTGACCAGCTGAATTAAGTTTTTCATATGAACCCAAAGGACCAGAAACGTAAATGAAATCATTCAGTTTCAAATGCTGAAGTGATATTTCTGCCAGCTTACCCTGCATCCATAAGCAAACACTGCAAAAAGGTTAGCAACTACAAGCAATAATATTATTCAAAATGCCTCGACAAAACGATCCACCATACAAGTGACAGTAACAAACAAGAAACTTTTAAGCGGACAAATGCAATTCAGGGACCACTTCCTGGTAAAGGGAGTCGGTGAAAATCAAAGGAAGACTTAAGTTAAAAGATTAAAGATAGTCGACTCAATTTTCATGTGAATAAAATAAAATGTAACAATGTTCGTAGCTGAAGCGAAAATTTACAAATTCTGCGAAGAAAAAGTTAAAACAACGAAATCGTACATCCTCAGAAGCAGAAATATGTATATTTGACAAGTTTACAATAGATAACAGAATACCAGAAGGAGGTATTGATTGGGTAAACATGATAAATCCAAAAATATAAAGTTTGCCCGATTATCAGCACTACCAATTGAGGAGTATAATGCGAGTCTCTTTCCCAACTGATCCAAAGGTGGCATACCATGTCCAATTTTACAGTAGATCTAACGGCTCTGCAGATGCTAATTGTTAAATCAGAATACCATACATTCTTTTGACAGATTTTAGAGGACGGTGTAAAATTGATGACATCACAGCAGGTAGAACCCCATTAGCTACTAAGAATCTCAAACTCTATAGAATGAACGGGCTGCCACCCCACATATTAGGCTTTCAAGGTTGCCATTAAAATAACCTTTCAACCAATAGGTCTCTATGACTTCCACTCTCTCCTCTGCAGCCAGATGTCCAATCAGTTGCAAACCTCCATGTTCTTCAAACTTCAGCTTCACCCACTGCTCTTCTCTCTGGAAGGCCATGGCATGACCTGCTTTGCTCATCCCACCTCCACTAGAGGCGCCCGCCAACCAACCCTAGCTGCAAACCATCCTTGACCAACAGAGGAGGATGTCCTTTTTCCGATCATCCAATCAACTACCAATAGGGGGTGTAAATGAGCAGAGTTGAGAGAGCCGAATGTCAGCTTGTGTTTGGCTCATTTAAAAATTGTTGGCTTGAAATTAGTTTCATGGTCGAACTGATTAATGAAGAGAATGTTCATGTTTGGTTCGATTCAAATTTATTTGTTCGAATCCGCTCATGTTCAGCTCGAAAGGGCTGAAAGCAAACTGAGTTGGGCCTGTTCAACCAGAAGTTCATTTGCTATTAAAGCACGATTCAAGCTCAATTTTATCAAATGGTTTAGCACAATCATACCCAAACTTATTAACTATTAATAAAAATAAATAATAACTTACGAATCTTAAAAAATCAAGGTAGCCTAACCAATTTAAAATTAAATTCTTAACTTTAAATGGTCAAACTTATAAATCTACTCAAAGCAGCCTGCTAGCCACACGCAGCTCAAACGGAGCAGTATGTTTTTGTTTTGCATTTGCTTTTAAACAATGATTTTACCTCACTTGTTCCCAATGTGAGAATAAAAGGCTGAAGGGAATTCCCACTTCAGCTTTCACGAGGACACGGGAGTTAATTTTTATTGGGCATTTACAAGCATACCACCCAACTCATACGTATATACATATCTAACACCTAAATTTTTCATTTTACATTTAAACCACCCAAAGCTTTCATATCACTTCAAAAATACGAAAATTTCAAGGGGACATCTACACTCATACCACCCAATTCTTATGTATTCACATATCTAACACCTAAATTTTTTTTTTTTACATTTATACAGAACAAATCTTTGATATCATATCAAAGATATCACTATTTTAATTTGTATATATTTTCATGAAATTTACTATAGAAATGTTATAAAATACTATTTATTTATTATTTAACTAATTTGCCCCGCTCTCCAGTAAGCTAAAGCCTAGCTCTTTGGCAACAGCAACTAAGCCACTCAAGCATACTAGAGTTTGCAGCCCATCCCCCACCACCTCCACACATGGCAACGGATACTATGTTTTATTTCTTGATGATTACTAGCACTTTTATTGGGTATATGCTATGAAATTAAAATCTGAAATAATCTTCAAATTCTTCCAATTCAAAAATATGGTCGGACATCCATACAACTCACCAATTAAAATATTCCACTAAGAAGGAGGTGAAGAATATATCAATATATCAACTCCAACTTTCAAAATTTCCTGACCCACATGATTATAGTTCATCAATAAACTTGTCTATACGCCCCAGAGCAAAATGGCATTATCAAGCAAAAGCACCATCTTAGTGAGACAGTGTGCACCTGTTTCCTCGAGCCAAGTTACCCCAATCTTTCTAGGTAGATGCCCTAATTGCTGTTTATACACAATCAATAGGATACCTTCAGCCGCAACAGATATTCTTGTCTTGGTTACATCTTTGCAATGTCCATGATCATTTGCCTTTCTCGGCTATGCCACTGCACAAAAAGGATAGCGGTGTCACAACTTTGTCTCCAACAAAACTGATCTTTCTCATCATATTATATTCAATGAAGATGTATTTCCCTCTCACAATCCCATTAATCCATCTAAGCTCCCCACTCAATTGATATCACCACCCACTCTCAAATTAGTTCCCTTTCCAAGAATCACACAACCGAGTTGTCCACAATCTACTCGCTTAAAATTCAATAACACCCTCCCATCTCCACCACAATCTCCTCAACCAAGCCTTAAATGCCCTCAAAAGACTTTTACGCCTATACGTGCACAAGCAGTCTTGGTGACGGGAACAAGTGGAGCAAGCAGAGAGCTGTAGAAGAAGGAAAGAAAATGATGGGGGGCCATAATCACCTTTGCAAGGAGGTGAAATTAAAGAAGTTTGGAGGAAAAGTTAGAAAGGAAAGTTTTTGAAATGCTGTGAAGGGATTCTATTAGAGATACAACCTTGAGTTTGCTTTTTTTTATGCATGTTTTGTTGTGGCTGCTATTTTCTTTCTTCTTGTGGTGTTCACAGCGACGACTATGGTGTGGGAGAGACAATTGACCTCTCGAATAGTAGAACAACTTTGTAACTTGCTTGTTTCCTTTGATATTTTGTAAGAGCAGCCCTCGTCAATGTTCTTTCCACCTATCTATTGTCATTTCATCGTGATTTGTTCGCTGATTTTGGTTATGAGGAGTATCAAATTGGTATCAAAGCATAAATCTTGGTGGGATGGCAGCAAAGAAAGTGGGTGTGCTAGAAGGCGAGGTTGTGCAAATCAAATCAGGAATGGAAGAGAAGTTCGTCAACATGGAGGATAGGTTTTATTCCATTGAAAGCCGAATGGAGGATGGATTTGAAAGCATAAAAGAAATGCAGGAGATGATAAAAAAGCTCATGGAGATGCAAGCCAAGACTGTGCCAATTGTTCCCGTCAACGATTGACCAGGGAATCCTTGGTTAGGTCAAAAGGGAAGGAGATCGAGCGAGAAGACAACGAAGAAGACCTCATCTACCTACAAGAGTGTCCCCCTATGACTCTGAGAGGAGGGGGAGTGGAGACTTTCGATGGAGGGGGATGGCCGAAAATTGGAGGGACAGTGCAAGGGACACGAAAGAGCACGATGGAGGGAGGAATTTAGAAATAGGATAGAAATAGGATATGCCTATGATCGAAGGAGGAAGTTTCACCCTAGATGCATGGGTTGAAATACCAGAGGAAGAGGTGGTTGGGGCAAAGATGCAATCGGGAAACTGAAGATGTCAATCTTCGAAGGGGAGGATGCACATGGATGGGTGTATCGGGTGCAGTGATACTTTGTGATCAATGGGGTGACTGAGGAAGAGAATGAGATTATGTTTGGAGGGGAAGACTTTAGCGTGATTCCAATGGATGGAGTCAAGGTATTTGATACACTCATGGGAGAAGTTTAAGGATTGTTTGTTGGAACGTTTCTGAGCCATTCAAGAACGAGACCAACACGAGCAATTCTATGCTCTGACTCAGGAGGGGACGGCGGTGAAGAAGTACTGAGACAAGTTTGAGCTCTTGTCAGAGAGACTGAGGGGGGTTTCTACAGCAAGCTTAGAAAGCAACTCCTTGAATGGCCTGAAGCCCAACATACCAGCGGATATCCACCCCTTGAGGTCGTGAGGATTGAGAGAAATGATGGAGCTCGCCTAGATGGAGAACAAGAAAACAGGTGAAGAAGACCAGTAAAGGTGGCAACACCGGAGGATCACCTTGACAGCCACGACACCGAAGACCAGACGATGTCGTTTTAGAAAGAGATGTTGAAGGAGAAGAATATTGGACCCCACCCAGTGGGTAGTTTCAAGCACCTCATAGATGCAGAAATGCAGAATAAAACAACAAAAAGATTATCTTACCGTTGTGATGAAAAATACACTCCAGGATACCGTTGTAAGGAGCGCGCCCTTCAGATTTTGCTAATTTAGGAGGAGGATACAGAGAACGAGGATACAGTGGAGGAGCATCTGCTTTGGATATGATAGTGTGTCCCTCAATTCAGTGGTGGGATTTACCCTGAATCACACCATGAAGGTGAGGGGATGAATCGGGGAAAAACTGATTGTTGTATTAGTGGATAGTGAGACCACACATAACTTTTTCTCAATTCAGGTTGTGGAGAATCTAGGGTTGACGTTGTTGATTGCAGGAAGAATCGACATCATGATGGGGGCAGGGAAGGTGGAGAAAAGTCGGAGAATTTGCAAGGGACTGGTTCTGGATAGTGAACGAAATAAGGAGTTGAGGAAGATAAAGGCCGAGATATTACAGGATCCAAACAGTTATCCAGTATATGCCTTGAGGGGACAACAACTACTCCACTAGAGGTTATTCATGCTACCCAAGACGTCGGAGTATATGGTGGCAAAATGTGATGCATGCCAACGACACAAATACCTAACCACAACACCAGGAGGGTTACTACAAATATTAGCATTACCAGGGAAAGTGTAGGAAGAAATGACAATGGATTTCATCGGGAGATTGTCGCGATCAGAAGGTTTCACGGTGATCATGATGCTAGTGGATCGTTTGAGTAAGTATGCACGTTTCATTCCCTTACACGGAGTGTCGGAATCGATAGTGTCGGATAGAGACAAGGTGTTCGTAAGCCACTTCTAGAAGGAGCTATTCAGGTTACAAGGGACGGTCCTTAAGAGGAGCACCGCATATCATCCTCAAACCGATGGGCAGGCGGAGGTGGTCAACAGGAGTGTGGAGATATACCCCATCATTGTTTGTGTCTAATATGTCAAAACTACGGGCCAAGTGGATTGCGTGGGTTGAATATTGGTATAATACTTCGTATTAAATTGCATCATAAACCACCCCTTTCAATATATTGTATGAGCGAGATCCACCTCACTTGGTACATTATTGGCAAGGCGTTACACCAGTGTCTAGCATCGATCAATACTTGGAGGAGAGGGACAAGATACTAGCAGTGCTCAAGAGGTATTTACTGAGAGCTCAGCAAATTATGAAGAAGAAAGCGGATGAACACAGGAGAGTGGTTGAAACTGAGGCCCTACCGACATAAGACATTGGCCAAGAGGAGCAAGAAACTTTCACCACGATACTTTGGACCATATTAGGTGATGACGCGCATCAGGGAAGGGGCTTGTCGTTTGAGATTACTACTATCGTTCACACTACACCCGGTTTTCTATGTATCACAGCTGAGATGTGCGATTGGAGACCATACACCCTCGCCTACCCTACCGCCAACGCTGACAGAAGACTTGGAGGTGATTTTGGAACCATTAGATATTGAAGGGGTGTGTCAAGGAGAAAGGGGAGCAAAGGAGGTATTGGTCAAATGAAAGGGGCTGCTAGACTATGAGGCAACACGGGAGCCATGTGTGGTGATCTACAAGTGGTTTACATCATTCCACCTTAAGAACAAGGTACTTTTGTAGGAGGGGAATAATGTTACACCCCTATACAAGGGTTAGTCTTGGCGACGAGAAGAAGTGAGTGAATAGAGGGAGCCAAAAGGAAAGGGTGGGGTCTACTAGGGTCATAATCACCTATGCAAGGAGGAGAAATCAAAGAAACTTGTAGGGGAAGAAAAGTTTTTTAAATGCTGTGAGGGGATTCTATTAGGGGCAGAACCTATGGTTTGCTTTCTATTATGCATGTTTTGTTGTGATTGTTATTTTCTTTCTTCTTGTGGTGTTCCTAGCAATGTCTAGTGTGTGGGAGAGACGATCTACCTCTCGAATAGTAGATCAACTTTGTATCTTGCTTATTTCCTTTGATATTTTGCAAGAGCAGCCATCGTTTGTGTTTTTTCCACCTATCTATTGTAGTTTCATCGTGGTTTGTTCGCTGATTTTAGTTCCAAGGTGTATCAAAGACATCCCTCTTTCAAACCATCCAAGTTATAGAGACTGCACAAACCACAATAGATTCCCCTCTCTCCAACTCCATTACTATTGATCATCCATGACGACTTGCTTAAAACATAAGAAACAATTTTTACTACTTCATGCTGATCCAACAAGCTACTTTGTAATAGTGAAGAATGAAACACCATGTCCCTCAAATTTCAAGCGGTGCAAGTCCGAGGCACTTGGACGTTTGAATTTTGTCTTTGACAAACAAACTGATGAACCAAGATGAACTATCTTACAAGGATGTGATCACAAAACAATACTAGATATCCACAAAGCTGCCAAATATATTGTGCAATTTTCATCAAAATGATCTCAGAGCTGTATTCAAAATTGTCTATACCATTGTAACCGTATAATACAATTATACTAGAATAAATACATGGCATTGTAACCTCGCATTTTAACCAATAAAATAAATTCTTTAATGCTACCTAAAACTACCTCTCTTTGTACTATGTCTATCTATCCATGATAAGGTTTTCAAAAACAACATAAAAAAGAATCTACCATGCAAACCAAAAAAAATAAAAGATCAAAAAACTTAGTTATGAGGTTCAATTTTTATTATTTTCTACTTTTGGCAGTTTCTATTCTTAGAATTAGCTATTGTTGGAATTTTCTATTTCCTTTTTCTAACATGAGAATTTTGTGGCTTCCTAATGTGGTGGCCCGCCCCTGCTATTTATATTGTAATCGAGACTTTTAAAATTAAAGAGGAATAATTATTTTCCCCCTCCTAAAAACTATATGGTATCAAAGCCCATCTTAGCCTTCAAAATGGCATGCTATTCCTGTTGAGATGTCCGCGGATTATGTTCTTCATGACCAACTGCTCACGATACAATCTCGATTAAATCTAGTTGTGAAGGCAATTATTGGATCAAGGCTGGAAAGGCAATGACTGGATTGCAACGTTCGGAGACCACTCACAAGTTAATTGAGATAAGAGCTCATTGGGAAGGCCATGATTGGAATGCGACGTTCAAAGGTCCTCACGATATAGTCGTAATTAGAGCTAGCTAAGAAGACAACGACTGAATCGAGACAATGACTGGATCGCAGTTTCCTCACAACTCTGTCGTCGAGGGTTACAGACATGCCACAAAATAAAGGATTTCAGCTTTGTGTCACTCTCCTTTGACGTCGGAAGCCGCTCTAGACTTCTTTCCAGCAAGGACTTTCTATGTCACTTATACTTTCTTCTCTTTCTCTCCCAAAGTTTTTTTTTCTTGGTTACAGGCTTCTTTGTTGGTTTCTTCTCGACCTTCGACGCCATTAGAATCTATAATTTGAGGGAAAGA
>NW_018164675.1:190170-205709 GCF_001263595.1 Phalaenopsis equestris
GGGAAAGAGGACCGTTTTTCATTCCTTACAGTTTTTTTACATAGAATGCTTCCATTCCCGAGTCCGTGAACCGAAAAATCGAATTGTGGAAGTATGCCCATTAAATACTCAATTTGTTTCAAACCCTTTAGCTTTTTCTTCGCCGGAGCCACCAACTCTTAAAATTAAGCACCAAAATAACTGGCGACCGAAACAACTCGAATTTTCAAACATTCTCTTCTCTCCTCTGTTGATATCATATAAGTCGGGGATAACCATCGGCCAAAAAAATCCTACCATTTCTACCAATTCAAGTAATTCCAAAACCAATTTGCCCTAATCATGGTGGTGTGAGTACTGCAAAAAATTATGGCATATGAAGGAGACATATTGGAAGCTTCATGATAAACCCGCAAATTGAAGACCAAAATATAAACGTGAAGGTCAGACCTATCATGCCACAGTTGATGAAAACCCAAGAGCCTCCTACCAACTCGGATGCAATACATTTCACCTGCACAAGTTCTTTTCAATCTCCAAAAATGTCACCAACTATGTCTTGCTTATTAGTAAATAACGGTGGTTCTTTAGCCACTGCATTGATAAGTTTTAATCCTAATTTATTTATTCTTGGACAATTGATTCTGGCACAACTAAACATAAAACTAGTAGTTTTAAATCATTCTCATCTTATAGACCTTGTGTAGTCAATAAAAGAGTCAAAATTATCGATATGTCCCTCTCAGTAATCACCTCATTGTTAACTCCTCGTGGCATGCTCCATGTTCACAATTTGTCTTTTAATTTATTGTGCATTAGCCAAATTACTCTGATTATTAGTGTCAAATTAATTTTATTTTTCTTGTTGTTAGTTTCAAAAATTGACCGTTGGGAGGATGATTAGCAGTGTTGAGAAAAAGAATAAACTATTATTTTTACGATAAATTTGATGTGAATAGACAATATCAAAGTATTTGTTTAAATTCTAATTTTGTTTCCAAAAACAATGATATTATGTTATGGTATTATAAGATAGGTCATCATAATTTTCAATATTTAAAATTCTTATTTCTTAGTTTTTTTCCAAAAGAAAAATTATCATGTTTCCAATGTGAAATCTGTCAGTTTGTTAAACATTGCGTGTCTTTTCCTCCCCAAATAAAAAATTATAACTTTTTATTCTAATTCATAATGATGTCTGGAGTCATTGTAAACATCTTCAACGCTGGAAAAAATGATTTGATGCAATTATTGATGATCACACAATGTTAAGTTGGGTGTATTTAATGAAAGAAAAAATTAAAATGAAAATAATTTTAAAAAACTTTTACACAATGGTACAAACATAATTTCAGAAAGTTATACAAATATTACCGAATAATAATAGTCGAGAGTATTACAAAAATATTTTGGGTCAATTTTTTTCAAAAAATAAATAGTTCATCAAAGTTCTTGTGTCCACACCTCATAACAAAATAATGTCGGCTGAAAGAAAAAATAAATATTCATTGGAAGCAGCTCTGGCATTGCTAATTACAAATCAAATATTACAATATATGTGAAAAGAAATCATTCTTACTGCTACATTCTTCATTAATAGAGCACCAGATAAAATTTTGAACTTTGAAATTTCTGTTAATATTTTTCATAAAATTCACCCAACATATTGGCTTTCATATTCTTTGCCTTTAAAGATATTTGGTCGTATTGTATTTGTTCACATTCACATTCATAGTAATAATCAAGGAAAACTTGAATCCCGAGCCATAAAATGTGTGTTTGTTGATTATACTCCCACCAAAAAAGGTATGAATGTTTTGATCCAATTTCTAAAAAAGTATTTGTTTCCATGGATGTCACATTTCTTTAATTACAACTCTTTTTTCATCTCATCTTCAATGGAGGGATAAAATAAAGATTCAACAATTGGTTTTTAAGATTTTCTTTAAACCAAAGACTCACAAAATAATAGCTCTCAATTTTGATTGTTCAACCTGAAAATCCAAGTTATATTATATTAAGAGAAAGTGAGTTGAGTTTTTCAGATATTGAAAACGATTCAGATCATACTAGAGTGTCATCTTATGATGTCTATAATACTACAACTAACAAACAGAAAACAAAAAAAAAAAAAATACGATAGTGATATTATTTGACATTATCTACTCAAGACAAATGACAACTCAAAAGAAAGTCTACAAATCCCTTGCAATGCCCGAAATCCATGAATCTTAAGTAATGTCCTAACTGAGTTTTTACACCATGATCAGTTCACTTTATCTTTGAGTTCCAAGTCTAGTCCTGAACCTGAGTCTTGCCATAATCCTAATTCTAATGATTCTAGACATCTCATTGTTTCTTGTAAGGGGGTGAGATATTGCATCCCACATTCATTGTCTCATTATGTGTAATAAAAAACTCTCACCCATTTTTGGGCTTTTATCACAATTTGTCTTGTATGGAAATTTATAATACTTTACAGAATGCTCTAAAAGTTCATAAGTTGAATAAGACTAACTTCGAGATGAAAGCTCTGAAAAAAATGACATGTGGGCATTGGTTGATCTACCTAGAAAAAAGAAAATTGTTGGATGCAAATGGGTGTTTACAATTAAGTATAATTCTAATTTCTCTCTAAAACGATACGAGACTCGACTGGTTGTTAAGGGATTCACTCGAACTTATGATATTGACTACTTAGAGACATTCTCCACTCGCAAAACTAACTCTAGGAGTTTTTTTGTCACTTGAAACTATATTGACTGACCCTTTCAACGGTTGGATATAAATAATGCATTTCTCAATGGAAAGAGGAAGAAGTGTACACGAATGCACTTCTATGATTTAGTGGGAAGAACGACACATAAATGTGTAAAGTAAAAAAGTTTTAATACAGGTTGAAGCAGTCACTGAAAGTGTGGTTTGAGAAATTTACATTGATTGTTAAAGGTCAAGGGTATACTCAAGAGCAAGCAGATCAAATAATATTCTTCAAACAGTCAGAAGATGGGAGGATAATCATATTAATTGTGTATGTGAATGATATAATTCATACCGGAGTTGACATATAAGAAATGAACTGGTTGAAGAGTTCCCTCTCATCAGTTTTTGAGACCACAAACTTAAACTCTTTGAGATATGTCCTTGGCATGGAGGTTGCTAAATCGAAGAAAGAAATTGATAATTCCCAACGGAGGAATGTTCTTGATCTTCTAAGAAAAATTGGGATGAGTGATTATAGGATTGCAGACAGTCCAATTGATCTCAATCAAAAACTGGGAGGTGAGAAATAAGGTGACCTGATGAATACAGCTTGATACCCAAAATTGGTGGAAAATTTGATATACTTATCAAATACATGAACATATATTGCCTTTATTATAATTTTGGTAAGTTAATTTATGCATTTGCCTTTGAAGAAACACCTTGAAGCAGTTAACAATATTCTCAGACACCTAAAAAGTACATCAGGTAAAGATTTACTCTTTTAGAAGACCACACAACAAAATATAGATGCATTCACTAATGCATATTGGGTGGGCTTAGTTGTTTACAAGAAATCAAAGTTTGGATATTGCGCTTATGTCTGAGAAAATCTGGTTGCATGACGAAGCAAGAAACAGAATGTGGCGGCAAGGAGTAGTGTTGAGACAAAATAAGAATTCTTGAAGAGCTATCGATCCCGATAAACATGTCAATGAAGCTGTACTGTGACAATAAAATTGTCATAAGCATTGCAAAAAATCTCGCGCAACATGATCGCACAAAATATGTGGAGATTGATAGACACTTCATAAAAGAGAAGATTGATTGTGGACCTATTTGCATGCCTTTCACTTCGATAACGCAAAAAATAATAGACATCTTCACAAGATATTCTTTTAGGCCTTGCTTTGAGTTCCATGTAAACAAGTTGAGCAAGCTAGATATCTATACTCCAACTTGAGAGGGTGTCAAAATTTTTGGAATTTTCTTCCTTTGATATCTTAATAATTTCTATTTATTTTTTCTAGAATGAGTATTTTGTGACTTTCCTAATGTGGCGGACTTCCCCTGCTATTTATCTTGTAAACGAGTCTTATGAAATTAAAGAGGAATAATTATTTTCTCCTATATGTTTAGGGAGGGAGGGAAGCTAACTTTAATTATTTGATAAATACTGGATTTAAGCATTTTTCTTTTTACAATTTAAAGAGATTTAGAAGATTTCACTTCTCAGTCCTCTTCTCTTCAGCATTCCCTACTGTTAACAATCTATTCTAATGACCTCGTCCCAGATGTTGAGCACCAATGCTTATACAAAAAACCCACTACCATCATCCTCCTCCACCCTCCGGAAATGGGATCCCTACAGCTACTACTTAATTTAATAAGATGGAGAGAATGTGGCATCAATTGAAAGAAAGATGCAACATTGGATCTCAACAAGTTGCAATGTGGTGCTCCACATCATCAAGGTAAAGGCTGTCACCAGTTCGCTATGTATGTAAATCTCCCTATAAATTTTAGACAAGGGATTTAAGAAAATTCAATTCTATTTGTGAAGTTATTTGAATAGTAAAGAGAATAAAAAAAGAAAATGACACAACAATATAGCAAACAAAAAGTACCCAAAAAAACAGACAACAAACATAACTTAAATCTAAAACCCTAGATAGCAAAATATATGATCAGAATTTATGACCTTATACGATCAATTTTCTTGAGCAAGCATTTTCCTCCACCCTCCTAACTAAATTTGATTCATATCATAGATATATACTTAATAAACTTTGAAAATTGAAAATAATCAATACTAATTTAAGCACAAAAAATGAAGGGGACAAATGCAGCAACCCACGAAACAATTAAGATCAGCACAAAGACAAATAAGAGCAAGTAAAACTGCCACATGGTCGACGAATCTCACCGGAAATAAGAGGAGATCTGCAATCGCGGATCGCTTTTCACTTTTAGGAAGGCGAAAGCCCTCAGGCCGCGGCTGCACTTGCCGGAGCATTGCACGCGGCTCACGACAGTCCCGATGAAGCTGCACGCATTGTAGCGCAGCTTCGGAGGTGCCACAATGGAAGGCGGACGGAGCATTGAACGGCGGTAGGCGATGCTTTCGGGTACTTCATTTCCGCTGCTGAAGGAAGAGAAGAAGCTTACAAAATGGCCGGAAGATAAGCCGTCTAGGAGACTCTGTGAAATGATGTAGGAAGAGAGGAATCGAGATAACGATCTCATGTCCGCTGGTAGCGATCTAGGGTTTTGGTTACCGAAGAGAGATCAAGAACGCGATAGCAAGAGGCCGGTGTCGGGTCAGAGATGGTTTATTCTGGGCTCAAAGTACCGGGCTGCAAAATAATTGGACCGTTTATCAATAATTGGGCTTTTGGGCTTTTGGGCTTTTGGGGTTTTGGTCTTTTGGGCTTTTGGGCTTTTGGGCTTTTGGGGTTTGGGCTTTTGGGTAGCTTTTGGGCTTTTAAGGGCACGAGCTCTAATCAAAATGTTTATGTTCAAACTTACTTTCTGATCAAGTCTAATTCTTGTTTGTTTCATATGATGATGATCGTATCATTATTGTTAATGAGTAAATTAATGAGCTACCTAATTTATATTCGAATAATATTTATTGAGTAAATAAAAAATAATCTTATCGTATTATTTATTTTCTAATTAAAGATTGTATGTTTGATTAATTAACTAATTTTAATCTCAAATTTGAAAGCTTAATGTCTTTTTTTTTAAATTTAGTTTGACTTTAGATTTGAGTAAATAATGACATTGTAAGTTGAATTATGGATATTATTTAAGTAAAAAAAATAATAGTTTTATAAAATAGTAACTAATATTGGGGGATTTACATATATAACATACAATCTTTATGCATTAATACCTACCGCCTAAACTTTGTTATTTACTTATTTAATTCTTTAATGTTAAAATCATATTAAAATGAATATATACATAAAGTTATATTTTAGTTTCAAAATTTTAATAAAGGTGATTTTTTTATGTGATGTTAAATATTTAAGTATTATATAATAGATAATGAAGTTTAGGTATTATATATGTTGTGTGTCAGAAGATTCGTGGTGGTAGAGTAATAAATTAGTGTTTTAGCATTGCATAAGGATCGAAGACATAGACAGATAAAAGAAAGTAGTAGAGCGAGAGATACTATGATTTTAACGTGGAAAACCCTAAATATGGAAAAAAAAAATCACAGCAGCTAATCGAGCTGAACTACTATGTAATTGTGAGTACATAGGTCTACTCTTCTCCTGAAATATGAAAGATGAAATTACAAAATTATAATAGTGGTTCGGCTTTCATAGCCACGATCAGGTTACAACAAATGTAGTTTTTTGTGGTTAGAACAACCTCAGCATGTCGTAGAGGTCATAGTTAAAAGTCGTAGTAGTAGTTTGTCAAATAATCATTATTAGTGGCTTCATAAGCATCAATTAGCCCCAAAAAATGTAGTGGAGATCTATAATAGTGTTGGTGAGCCATAGAGGCCATAGTGGGATGGATGTAATGACATTAATTGACAACATAAGTTATAATAGAGAGTTGCACTAATGTTTGTCTGTCATAGAGGTTAAAGTTGGAAGACTGCATGAGCTATGAGCCACATAAGTCATTGTTTGTCACATGGGTCATAATGATGAGTTGAGATAATGTTAGCTGGCTTACAGATGCCATAGAGGATGGTTATAAAGACATCAATTGACCATGTAAGTTATAATAGAGAGTTGCACTAATGTTCGTATAGTATAGAGACTGAAGTTGGGAGCTGTATGAACTGTGAGCTACATAAGTCGTAGTTGATCACATGGGACATGTGGTGAGTTCTGATAATGTATATAGGCCATAAAGGCCAAAGTTGGGAGTTATATGAGAAGTGAGTCATGTATGTCATAGTTGGTCACATAGGTCATAGTGGTAAGATGTAATAATGCTTGCAAGCCATAAAGACTGTAATTGAGAGCAGCAATAATGTATGTAGCCCATAAAGGTTAGAGTTGAGAGTTGTGTGACTTTTGAGCCAAGTAAGACATAATTGGTCACATAAGAAATAGTGGTGAGCTGCAATAACGTTTGTAGGTTATAGAGGGAAGAGTTGGGAGTTTTGTGGGTTATGAGCCACATAGGTTGTAGTGGTGAGCTATAATAGTATTTGTAGGCCACAAAAACCAAAGTTGAGGGCTATAACAACATCCTCAACCCACATAGGTGGAGTTGGGAGCCAAGTAGGCCATATTTATTTACATGGGTCGTAGTGGTGAGCTGCAACAAAGCCTTAGGCCACAAGGGTTGGAATTGGGAACTATGTTAGCTGTGAGGCACGTAGGCCTCAGTTGGTCACATAAATTGTATTAGTGAACTGTAATAACATTGTAGGCCACAAAGGCTACAATTGGGATTTGTATGAAGTGTGAGCCATGAAGGTCATAGTTGGTGAAATAGGTCATAGTGGTGAGCTGCAATAACATCTGTAGGTCACAGAGGTCAGACTTAGGAGTTGTGTGAGTTGTGAGCCACGTATGTCATAATTGATCACATAGGTCGTAATAGTGAGCTATAATAATGTTTGTAGGCCAAAGAGTTGGAGTTAGAATTTGTAATAACCTTTGTAAGGCACAGAAGCTAGAGTTAGGAGCCATATGAGTTGTGAGCCATGAGGTCATAGTTGGTCGTATAAGTTGTAGTGGTGGCTGCAATAACATTTGTAGGCTAAAGACGTCAGAGTTGAGAGCTCCAATATATAGCATCCATAGTCCACAGAGGTAAGAGTTGAGATCTGTGTGTGTTGTGAATCATGTAGTCCATAATTAGTCACATAGGTCATAATGGTGAGCTATAATAAATGTTCATACACCACAAAGGTCAAAGTTGGGAGCTACAATAACTTATGTAAGCCACAGGAGTCAGAGTTAGGAGCTATATGAACCGTGAGACACGTAGATCATAGTTGGTCACATATGTCATAGCGGGGGGCTACAAGAGTATTAGTTGGCCAACAGAGCTCCTAGTTGGTGTTATATTGATAGGCAGTGGCAATAGAGACATAAAAACATAAGAAGAGAACTTCAAGAGTCCGGAGATGGTCGTTGTATTTTAAGTTTTGTCATTGCAAGCAGTTTTTATAGAGTGTTATCACTAGAACTTTTGCATGCCACATCTGAGTTACATTGTTGCACAATATTTAAGACACTACATTATTCCATTAGGTGCTTTGTTACTCTACACAATGCTTCATTATTAAGCAATGTATGCCTTTACTTTGCAAGTTGCTTAGTTGTAATGTACATCGTTACTCCACAAAGGTCCACCATTGGTGATGAGCAGGGGGCAACCAACAGTGGTCAACAGTAGATGGTGGTCAATGGCAGTCTTCAGTCTAGAACAACTCTGAAAATTGGCTTTTTTTATCTTCCTCTTGAAGTTCAGGTCCCTAGTTCATGAAAGGAGTAAGACTCTATTTATATATTATGAGAATGACATCGCCTATAAATAAGGTAGGAATATGAACTACTCTATCAGATGGCCCATAATGATTGTTATATGACATTTTATAAACATTTAAGTGCCTTAATGGCAACGAAATTGAGTGTTATTTGACTTGTTGGATTTATTTCTTTTAGACGCTCGATTCGACTATAAGTTTGTCAGTTTTAGAATCCATATGACCCTCCAATTGACCACCTAAAGCTTTCAAAAGTGATTTTCTGGCTTGATCTGCTCTTGATTTGACTCGAATTGGATCAATGTTGGTGTCATTGGGTTCATCTCGTCGAGATAGTTTGTTTGATTAGAAGTTTGCTGAAATTGAAGCTCTAGATGATTTTTAATTTGAATCAAAAAAAATTTTAATTCCAAATATGCTTTGAGATCTGTGTCAAACGCCTCGAGGCATATCATATGTAAATATCTAGATACATAAAAATTGTGTGATAAATATGTTCATTCCCTTTATCATTATCATTTAAATAAAAGCAACTATATAATATGTATATGTATGCATGTATTTATATCTATATAGATAAAAACCCAATTTGAAGATGATGAATGGGCATAACATACTACAATTAAGAATGTAAAATAAATTATTATAACACAAGATAGCATACATTTAAGTGATATAACCAAAACATGTGCCGCTCACCGAGACTTTTTTGGTTGACATCTACGAAGTCAGTTCTAAGTCCCTTTGGGTCACGGGTTCGAGCCGGCCTGAGTGCATCTGCTTTGCAGAGCTCGATCGAGTGGATATGCACATGAAGGCGGCCAGGGGCTCATATCACAACCTCCGACTATTCTTTTTTTTTTTTTTTTTTTTAAAGTACAATAACCAAAACATTACAATAAAACTCAATAGAAAAAACAAAAGCAACAATATAATAGAGTAGAATTTAAGAGATAACACAATATCTATAATAAAACAAATTTAAATTCAGAAATGGAAAAAAAATGTCCATTTTCATATTATATTGGAAGATTTACATGCATACCACTCAATTCACATGTATTTACATATCTAACACCTAAACTTCGATTTTTTACATACATGCCACCTTACTCATGCATGAAAAGGTATTTTTCACTTTTTACACATTTTAAAAGTTAAAATTATCGTATTTTTTGTGATATGAAAGATTTGGATGATATAAATATAGAAAGAAAAATTTAGGTGTTAGATATGTAAATACATAACTCATGCATGAAAAGGTATTTTTCACTTTTTACACATTTTAAAAGTTAAAATTATCGTATTTTTTGTGATATGAAAGATTTGGATGATATAAATATAGAAAGAAAAATTTAGGTGTTAGATATGTAAATACATAAGAATTGGGTGGTTTGTATGTAAATAAATGCCTTTGAATAATCTGATATTGTCATTTAAACGTTCAAATTTTGAATAACATTTAATTAAATTTCCTATTAACATCATACTAAACATAAATTAACATAACTTATTACAAACTGCTCTTATCAAGCATCACATGATAGTGAATTGCTCTATTTAAAATGGTAAACTTGTTACAAAAATGCCCATTTTATATTGATGATATAAAATATAATATTATAAGAAAATGCATATTATATATTAACCTCTAGAATCATATTTGTCAAATGTTTAATCATTGGGTCCAATTTCGAGAAAAATGAGGTTATTAGCTTGAAATTACTTAACAATTTTCATAATTACAGTCATAACCCTATATATGACTCGAGCAATTTAATGTCTCTATACATATATGGTCAAAACAAACATATATATATATTTCAAAAGGAATGGTTGGAGGCTATGATACGAGCCCCGACCATCTCTCACGCGCCTATAATTCGAGTACCACACCTTACGCTCGGGGAGAATCGAACCACAGAACAGAGGGGACTTACAACTGACAAGCAGATGCCCGACCAACTGATATGGTGATATTAAACCCTACTCCTTTTTTTGAATCATGATCAAATCTTTTTTGAATCTTATCCACCCAATAATCAAAGATGCTTGAATTTGGCTTATTCGTATTCTACATTTTTTCTAATTTTCAAATATTATTTATGCAACTTAAACAAATATTAAGTATCTAAAATAAGTAATTAAATAACTTAATTACAATTAACCATAAAAATGAGTAATATTTTTTTATGTGATTTAGTCATTGTCTAAATCCATGCCTAGGTTTTTAATACATTTAGGATTTCTAGTGCAAGCAACTTGCACTAGAACAAAATGTTTGGTCTTACAAGGAAGATAAACTTTTGCATTAATGTCTTCTTTAAGAAAGCTTCCCATATAATGAGATAACCTCTTATCTTCTTTCTTTTCAATAAGAATAACTAAGGATCATGCAAGCAAGCTCTTTTCCTCTTCAATTTAGAGTTACTTAGACTTTTTGCAATAGAAATAGCTTAATTTATGGTTTAGAGAGAAAAGGAAGCTAGGTTATGTGTGGGCTTGGAAACATTAGTTGTTGGCTCAACCCTCTAAGATATTATTATATATATTAGATGCTTAAGGTTTTGAATAATTTAGTAAAAATACTTAAAAAATTCAACATTACTCTAGACAACGAATGACTAAAACTTGTCATTAAAATGTTCTAACTTTATGAAAGCTTGCCAAAAATTATGAATGGCCACCAATTTGTTTATAAATGCCTACAAATCCTTGCAAAGAGCCAATATAACTATTTAGTATAGATGTACAATCTTCAATTTTTTATGATGTCATGACCCTTTGCAAAGTCCCACAATAACTTTGCAGTTATCAGCAAATATTTACGGATGCCCATTTTGTCTAATTTTTATTACTTAAGATTAAAAATAGATTTATTAAAATCTCCATTTGTTTTGTTATTTATAAGATATTAGATGACATTAATAAGAATAATTTAACTACTAAAGCATAATTTAGTGGCTTCATAAGCTTAATACATGATTCACATTGGCTAAAAGCAAAATTAGTGGGATGACAAATAAGTCAAAAGATTTAAGATATGCTAAAAATAAGAGACTAATATGACATGTGGTTAGTAATCAATTGAATATTCACTATGATTAAGGTTTGGATATTTTAAAGTGATGATAAACTCAATCTTATGTTGAATGAAAGTATATGATATGTTATATATATATATATATATATATATTTATGATAATAAACTCTAGGATTAATTTTTGTTCATTTAGAAAACTTTTTTAATGGCCCGATTTCCTTAACACATGGATTCTTAGTGAAATAAAGGGTGGTGAGCTCCTTTGTGGCAATGCCAAGTTCAAAATCATGGACATGTGATTTTATGTAATTTGGTACAACTAATCATATTACTTTAAAATGTACAAAGAAAATTTGACTAAAAAGGGCTAGCATGATGGAAATGAATGTGTAGTCTAGATGCTCGGAATAACATAAACATGTCACAAACTATATCTTGGATAGATCAATGAGGTGGGGGTGGGTTAGTATTTGCACAATTTATGTTAGCATGTGATGCATTTGAAACATTTTAAGACAATGAATATCCACCTTGATGGTAATGAGATAGTTGAGGTTTGGCATAGAATAAAATATTAAAAAAAAAATGAAAAATAAGTTGACATAAAAGAAAAGACTTGAGCATGAGACTAATACAAAGATATTTAATAAAAAAATACAAATAAAATATTATTAAGAAAGAGATTATGCCTTTAATTTTCTCTTAAGCCTAAAGTAAATAAATCTTATTTTGATGATACTAAATACATACACATAATAAAATAAATTTTAGGGTATGTTTAGGCAGCCGTAACTTATTGAATAATCTGCTGATAAGCTGATTAAAAATAATCTACTGATAAGCTAGGTGCGGTGGCTATTAGAAATTTTTAATTTTTTTTTTGAAAAGTCAGACCGCTGTCAGAAAGCTGCCACCGCACCTAGATAGATGCGGGGTGAAAACGCAAACGCCGCTTTCAGCGTTTTCAAAACGCATAAGCTTCCAAAATGCAATTTATCCAAACATTTCATGTGTGTTTTCAAAACGCTACCATACCAAACAAGTCGCCCCAAATGCATCCTTAGTGCGATTTATTTTGATGATAACTACATTTACTTTTTCAAGAAAATCAAACAACTAAATGTTTGATCCATCATCCCTACGACTACTTCTACACATGAAAATTTACCATGTTTGTTTCAAAAGGTATTTAAAAGTAGTTTACAATAAGGTAAGTGTAGTTGGGAAGCTCATGTTATTTTAATGGGGCATATGTAGGAGCGCATTTTCTGTCCGGACTCCAGACGTAACTCTACGTGCGGCGCAGGTTATTCCTGAGTTATTTTCAGGTTATTTCTGGTTATTTCGGGATTATTAAAAATAACGCAGAAATAACCTGAAAATAACTCAGTAATAACATTCGCCGCTCTACGGCCATAAGTAGATACATAGCACACAATTATGTATTTACATATCTCACACCTAAACTTTCATATTTACACACATACCACTCAGATATTTAATATAACACATAAAAATAGCACTATTGCCATTTTAAAACTGAAATATATATATTTTCATGGATATGTTTGAAACACCAAAGTGTTATGTATGTATTTATGAAATTTCAGGGGTGAAATATGTAAATACATAAGAATTGTGTACTCGTATGTAAATTTCCCTATTTTAGAATATATTTAAAATAATCTAAAATAACTCATGTTTTTCTAATACATTTTTATGCTATTTTTAAATCATATTTAGAGAAAATAAATTTTTATTATAAATTATTTAAAAATATAATAAATCATGACATTTTTGTAAAGATGTGTTATTTAAGAAACTAGTTTATGTTCTGCATCAAACGTGAAGCATGAGATGGCCAAAACTTGCTTTGATAATGGAAGACGGTTATCAATGAACATTCGTAAATTGGTTTTTAATTTTTTAGAAGATTTAATGTTATATTCAATCCATGGAACATCATATATATACATAAAGAATGACCTGAGGATATTATACGAGCTCAGACCATCCCGGTGCGCCTAACAATTCGAGTACCACACTCTCCGTCGGGAGGAATCGAACCCTAGACCATAGGGGACTTACAACTGACAAGCAGATGTCCGACCAACTGATCTGAGTACCCAGTCATCCCGATGCGTCTAACAATTCGGGTACCACACCCTCCATCGAGAGGAATCTAACCCTAGACCAGAGGTGACTTACAACTGACAAGAAGATACCCGACCAACTGATCTGAGTACACGGCACACACACAGACACACACAGATATGCATATCTCCAACCACCTCTAAAATTTTTATTTCACAAATTTCAAAATAATTTCATTGCAAATTCTTTTAAAAGTTATATAGATTTATGAAATATATTGTGTTTAAATGTTTCATGCATTAAATGCATTGCATTATAATTATGCAAATAAAATACATATTTTATATACATGCCACTCGAAGCATTGATATTTACAAATTAGTCCCCCGGGTATTTTTTTTGAACTGCCGAACTAAATGCGACGAACAAACTATTGAGAATTTGAAAAAAAAAAATAAAGAATATGGATTGTGATTTCATCATGAATATTGATATTCGTAGAGGGTGTAAACGAGTCAAACACGATCGAGCCCAGGCTCAGCTCGTGTTCGACTATTTATATTCAAGCTCAAAAGTGTGTTCGTGTTCAGCTCGTTTGCTTGGCGAGCTGAACACGAGCTGTTCACGAACAAAGAACCGTTTTGACAACCCTAATCAGCCATAAGATGTTAAGGGTTGAGGCAAGATTGAAAATTTATTGTTTATATTAAAACATCATTTGAATCTAATTTAATATTTTTTATTCTATTGTCTTAATTAATATTTTTAATTTATTATAAATCTTTGTAGCCTTAGTCAATTAAATTTTTTAAAATATTACTCATCAATATATAAATATATATACATGTGTGTGTGTGCAATTGATGAGAAGAATTTTGAGCCAAAACGTGTCGATTTCTTCGTGTTCGGCTCGTTAACTTAGCGAATGAGTCTGACATGAGCTTCTTAATGAGCCAAACACGACCTGTTCGCGAACAACGAACCATTTTGATAGCCCTAGATATTTGAGAGAGAATTTGAAAAGTAAATTAAAGAGGACGATCGATTTGTAAATAGCAAGTTTTGGATGGTCTGTGTATAATTACACCATATAGATTTTGGTATGATTTAGACATTAAAAAATTCTACTAATAAATATGAAAAATATAATTATTAATATAAAATAATTAAAATATTTATTCCGAAGCTTCTAGATTGATCCAACCGAGATGTCAGCTTGGCAGTCAGCATGAGCCACTCCACGTGAACCAAAAGCCATGGTTTTCTGTGCATGCATGGAGAGTCATTACGCTGCCATTTAAATATTAAAGTGTAGTTATCAAAATATGTACAATTAAACAAGCTTTTACACAAAAATCCAAACTTGCATTTTTTTTCAAGCCTTAGTCAGTATGTATGAAACAAAATATGAAATTAAGGGGGGAGAGAGATAGAGAGAGAAGGGGTGGGGAGAGTGATGAGGAGAGAGAGAGAGAGAGAGAGAGAGAGAGAGTTTGAGAAAATATTAAGTCTAATAAATCAGATATGAAGTTGACAGTGTGAATCACATCATGTTGATATCAATCAGGAGTAAATAAAATCAGGCAGAATAAAGAGTTTCCTTCTTTGCAATAGTGTGAAGAGGGAATATTATATTTGTATGGATTCTTTCCTTTTAGCAGAATATTTAGATTAGGAATATGTAGTAATTAAGTCACCTTTAATAGTTTTGATACGCCATCAACAATTTTCATTAACCGGCACGAATCTCAGTGCAATTTTTTGAACAAGAGACATTCAAACTTTGATTAAAAGTCATCCGGAACTTCGATTTCAGCAAAATTATAGTCAAACTGATCGGCTCGATGAGACAGACCTAATCATATAAAAGTTAGTCCAATCCGAGTCAAATCAGACCCGAATCAAGTCATTAAACCACTACTACGAGATTTTCGGAGGCATTTGAAAGGTCAAACAAATGTCGAA
>NW_018164675.1:209566-233006 GCF_001263595.1 Phalaenopsis equestris
GGGGAGGCTTAAGAGAGAACTTGAGGCTTTGAGAAGGAGTTCAAGTCCAAGGTCATCCTCGCCATCGTCGATCGTCGTCGACCACCACTGACCGTCGACCACCACTGACCGTCGACAACGACCGTCGACCACCGTTGAACACCGTCGATCACCGCTGAACTCTGTCAACTACCACAGACCGTCACCGACTGTTGTTAGCCATCGCTCACCTCCGTCAACCACCGCTTACTGGACGTCATCAGTCGACGTCATAACGTGGAAAACTAATAACCCTTTCCCGCCTGTGGGGCAAGGGGCATCTGTAATCATCATCTTATAGTGGATTTTTACAACTGGGCAAGGCCCCGTGGTTTTTCCCTTTTTACGGGTTTTCCACGTAAAAATTTCTGGTGTGATCATAGCTTGATTCACTTTCATCTGAGTGTGTGCTGAATTTTCGTGCAACGCTAAGACGATAATCCATTACTCTACTGCCGCGAATTTTCTAGCACGCATCAAGTTTATATAGAATATTATGTACCTAAAATAGATTGTGCAGACTATTATTTATTGTAATGAAAGTAAAGGAAAATACATTCGGTCTATTTGTTCAAAACTTTGACAGCTGACGGACGTACGATGTGATGTGCTCCACACTGTCAAGAGATTGAGAGAAAGTTTTATCAGTATTGTTGGAGAAAATATTACTTATAAACCATATGTGTGTTTGACAGACGTACAGTGTGGTGTGCTGGCGGACAAAATGTTCTCACATTGTTGGGTTGTTCAGAGAAAGGGAAGCAATGATTTCTAAACAAGGGAGCTTAGGTAAAGGAAACAAATGATTCCTACATATATAGGGCATTTAGTGACATACCACACAAATCTTATGTGATTACATATTAAATATCTAAAGGTCCATATTTATAAATATATATACCAATTAAATTATTAATATCACATCAAAAGTGTCACTATTATTATTCTTCTGAAAGTGAAATGCTTATTTTTATGCATATATATATATATAACACCAAGGTGTTATATAAGTGTAAATATCAACTTTTGGGTGTTACATATGTAAGAACATAAATTGTAAGTTATGTATGTAAATTTCCTTAATATTTATATCTTCAAAACACATTAATTTAATGAATATAGGAAGCATTTTTATCAGAGTGTGTATTTTACAATCATTGCATAAATGAACATGGCAAAAACTCGAATTAGAGGGTCTTCCTTGCTTCAGCGGCGCCATTAATATTTTCATCAAGTTTGTCATCCTAAACAAACTGAACCCTGAAGCTGGCAAAGCTCTCTAATTCTTTCGGTGTGCGATAGACTAAGCAATAACAAACTTAGCCTGAACAATATTCTTTCGGCGCTATTAATCTTGACATTAACAAACTTCTTTCGGTGCGCAATATACTAAGCTAACAGATACTTAGCATAAAGGATTAATCCCAAAAATAACAATGATTAGTTTGTGGTTAATCAACCCGGTCTCATCATATTGATGCCACGTGAGGCATACTCCAATTTCCGACAGACCCGAAGAAGTTCAAACTTGATTGATCATGCATTGTGTTTACGTTAAGGTTTTGGTTTGTTGGATTATTTTGTTGAATTGCTGTTGTGAAAAGTTATTACATTTTTTAACAACCGTGAATTTTCCAGTTATATTTAGATTTAGGAGACCGTATGGGGCAATACACCTTGTCCAAATAGTGACTCGGGTAGTCTAAAGATGACATCCTTAATACTAAAAGAAAAGTTTTGATTTTTGAAAACTTGAAAATTAAAAATTTTTATGGTTTTGTTGGATTTTTTTTTATTTTTATTAATTTTGTTGTGATTTTAGTTGATTTTGATTGTTGCGATTTTAATTTTTCTTTATTTTGATTGTTCTGTTTTTATTTTTGTATTTTTTTAATTGTTGTGTTTTTTATTGATGTGTTTTTTATTGTGAAAAAAACTTTTGATTGATTTTTATGGATGTTTGTTTTGAAAATTTTAATTTTTTCTTAGAAATGTTTGTTTGTTATTGTGTTTGATTGAAGGGAAATGTTGAACGATTGTTTGTTTATTTTGTACATGTTTTGAGTTTGGAAATTTCCAGACTAGTGTCAATTTGAAAAATTATATATTCATCTAAACATCATCCTAATAAAAATTCAAGATTCATTCTGCATCACATTCATTCAGTCACAAAATACATTACTTTTAAACAAAAAAAAAAAAAACATCAACATCAATTTACTTATAAACATAATCCATTGTCTTTGATGCATTTACATAACTGAACGACAAATTTTCACAAATACAACATATGACAAACATCAACAGTTACCCTATTAGAATATGAACAACACCAGATCTTTAAAGCTAAAGTGGCTTGGTACTCTGCAACATGACATCTTGAACATAGTTAAGGGGTTGCTTTGAGCTTTTCATTTTTCTAAATATGATGGAGACCCATTTTGTAAGGACATAAGGTACACATTATTGGGCTAAATCTGCGTTGTTTCCACCGAATGCTAGTATTGATCACGGGGGCAGAGTTATAAAGTGTGATCCAACAAACTCACCAAGGATGATTATCTTGAGGTTTTTGCCAAAGATCATGCTACATGGATTCAAAAAGGAGATCATGCAAAATGGCCGCCCATAGTCGTGAGAGTCAATATGTGACGAAATGTACAGTCTTTTATGTCACACATATCAATAATGTAGCTATCTATTATGCAAGAGGTAGGCAAGATGTGCCAAGATGTGGATCTTTTGATCGTAAATCTAAATACTAGAGGGATTTGGTCTACTTCTTTGCTCAGTAGAATTCCAGCGGATTCCATTCACTGTTTTGGATATAGTTGTAGTAGCACCCATATTGAAGAGTTGATCTTCCTTTACCTCTCATCCATTTTTCAGGTTCTTTGTTGGCGCATCTCTTAAGCTCTCCTCAGTGACCTTTGTCTTGAATACTATAGATTTTTTGGATAATTTTTTATTATTCTATCTCTGAGAAGCTCTAATGAGGAGTTTTAACCCTTCCAAGATATTGACGAATTTTCCTCGAATCTGCTCAAAACACTTGAAGCTCTGAGTTCTCATCCCTCGCATTTGACTAATGGATCATCATTCTCACCCTCTGAAGGTGGTTTAGGTCTCTCAGGAGAAAATGAATGTGGTATATACGTGAATCTACTGTCTTAAAGCATCTGTGATAGTTTTATGGGTATATACTCCTTAACAGTGGATGCTTGTTTGGCACTTACTTCCCCTGACATTCTATCATGTTTTATTCTGATCCGTCGATCTTTATTTCTACGTTATTGTTTAATGAGTGTAGGCTTTATCACTATGAACTTGACTCTAGGCTCCATAATTGTCACTGTGATCATCTCTACTTTCTTTTGAATGATGGGTTAGCAACTACCTCTTTTATGGAAAATTAAATCAAAGGTCCTCCTTGGGAGGTAATTCAGGCTCAATTGTAGCTATTTTTGGATGAGTACATTTTTTGTCATATGTGCTTGATCAATTTTTAGAGGGACACTATCTTCGAAAGAAAGGATAAGCTTTCCTGATGACATTCCCTACGATCAAATTAATGAAATATTTGGTTGTCATCTAAAAGGTCATTATTTTGATGGAGTTTAAAGGATTAAAGAGAGAAAAATAGGATTCAAGAAAGCAAGTTTAACATAATCAAATTTCAAATTAAAAAAATGAACAATTCATTTTCATTAAAAGAATTAAAAAAAATCTACAATGGTTTGACTCTCATTTCTTTTTACATATAATATTTTTTTAAATAACACTCATTAATTGATGGTATCAGATGTTCTCCCATGTGGTCTACCAGTTGGAAAGAATCCCCATGATAGACTTCTATTACATAAGGGCTTTGCCAACTTGGTTCAAGTTTAATGTTAATTTTTCCATGAGTTAGAATCCGTTTCTTGAGTACTAAAACCAATTATCCTACACAAAATGTTTTGGGTCTAACCAACATGTCATGAGCTTGAATCATGCGTGACTGGTACAACTCAAGATTTTTTTTTTACTTCAGACAAGCTTAATCTAGCCCATCCAGTTCTTCTTGTAGTATTACGACGTTCTATTTTGGAGGGTTTGCCAAGCATGTTGCAATTCTCAGCGAAGTAAGTTGAACCTCTAGGGGAAGTACATCTTCAGACTCATAAACTAATGAAAAGGGAATAGACTGAGTTGGAGTTCTTTGTGTATTTTGGTAAGCCCTGAGTGCTTCAACCAGCTATTTGTGCCACTATCTTTTATTTTGATCCAATATCATCTTTAGAATTTGAACTAAACTTTTATTGAAAGCTTCCGCTGATATGTTGGCTCGAGGGTAATAGATGGTGGAATAGCCCCAGTCAATATTGTGTCGAGTCATAAAGTTGTTGATCTTGGTACTTTTGAAATCAAGACCATTATCGAATATGATTCGATAAGGGATACCAAATCTATAGAAAATATGGTTTTTGAAGAACTACAACATATGGTGGGCTTTGACATGGTGGGCTTTGACTTTCTCTTAACGGTATGACCTCTGCCCATTTAGAGAAGTAATATATTGCATCAAATATAAATCAATAACTTTTTGATGAGGGAGGATCAATAGATCCTATTATATTTGTATGTCAACATTCAAGGGCCAGGAGACAAATTGATTGGTGCAGTACACTAGATAAGGCTGATGTAAGACTATACCATGAACTTGACATTGGTAGCAATATTTGGCGGTCTCCATGTATTCATTGATCATCATAGGCGAATAATATCCCATTCTATTGGTTTTTGCTTACATTTTGGGACCTGATTGATGAGCATCACATAATAAAAAGTGCACCTCTTTAACGATCATGTGGAGTTCCTGCTTGTTTAAGATTTTTAGCCACATATGATCGAAGATGTTTGATAAAGTGTATCATTTGATAGAGTTAAAGACAGGGCTCTCATTTATATTTGGTGAGCGAGAGATTTATCTTTAGGAAGCTCTCCTTCATGCAGTTAATCTATGAAAGGACTTTGTCAATTTGAATCTTCTTCTTTTTGAGTAGTTGTGGTGACATGTTTTTCGAAGTTTACTTTACTCAAATATTCCATATCGATAGGAGAGAGAACCCAATAACCTTGAACTTTGATTGGAATATATTCCTCTTCCGGACAAGCTATTTCCTTAGCTTATTTTATCAAAGCATTCACAAGTGTTGTTACCATGAGAAATTTTGTATATAGTAACATCTTGTATCTGTTCAAGCAATTTCATGGTATACTAATGATATTAGTAGAGCTTAGGCTTTAATGTATGATATTTTCTAGCAATTTCATTAACCACTAACTGTACACCAGTGAGCAGGGCCAGTGAGCAGGGTCTCATTATAATTTCTAAGTGTAGGTCAATGAGTAGGGCCTAATAATATTTTACTACATTATTGTTGCAATGCTTTGACAAATGATATGAAAATCTCAACATTCTTTAATCAGGGGTGATGAAGATAAACCTAATTTCTGCTTTACTATGGTTAGTATCATGTGAGTTAACATCTTTCCTAGAGGGTGATGCTCCATTAAAATAAATTTTCCAGCAAGGTTCGTTTGTCTCTTCAAAGTCTAAAATTGAATCCTCAAGATGATAATCATTAAGAACAGACACTGCAGGGAGCAAGTGTACTGCAAAGAAGTCTGCTAGAGCTTGACCTTTAATTACACGAAAGGGCACATAAGTTATATCAAATTACAATAGAATCATTAATCATATTGCTAGTTTTTCACATAGTGTTGAGCGAGTCATCAGGTATTGCAAATGATTGAATTTCAAAATGAGATGGATTTTGCGAGAGAGCACGTAATGTCTTAATTTTTGGACTGCAAAAATTAAGGCCAAACAATGTTTTTCAATCAGAGGATAGTTCTTTTTGGCTGGTATCAATTGACGACTCAAGTAATACAATGATTCCACAGTTATGTGAGATAATAAATCACCAAGAGATTCATATAAAGTAGCATTATATAATAATAGTGGTCGCCTTGGGATGGGTGTCGCTAATACGACAAATATTATTTTTATGTTTTCAAATGCTTGATGGCATTTATCATTACAAACAAATTTGACATTTTTTTTTTGTAAGTGCCGAAGATGGTTAGCATTTTCCAAAAATATTAAAGCGTCTTAAATATGTCAACTTATCTTGAAGTGTTCTTATTTGGGTTAAGTTTTTAAGGGTCACATTCCTAATGTTTTTTTTTTATTATTTTCTCAAGGTCTATTTCAATCCCTTGATGTCACACTACAAATCCTAAAAATTTCCCAGAAGCTATGCCAAACACGTATTTTAAAAAATTCATCTTAAGATCTTTTTAGGTAGATGCCAAACAAGGGGAACATATAGTTGAGGACTTTATAGAGCGCACGACGGAGACCTTAGCAGATAGTTGAGGCTAGCAGCCGATGACATCCGTGCAGGAGGAGGAGGAGGAGGAGGAGATGATGAGTAGTTTTTTTTTTCTTTTATTTGTAAGTATTATGTTAAATATTTGTTGTGAAATTTTTTGGATTAACTTTACTATTCTTATTTGGGATGATTTGTGATAGTATCTTTCTTTTATTAATGATATTGTTTATAAATTTAATCCGTGATATGACTATGCTTAATGTCGTCTGTGATATGGAATGAGTTGTTGTGCAGGTTGTGAAACTATAATTCATATTCGATTTTTTTTTCTATGTTATAGATTTGCGTCCGTTTTCATACACAAAATTTGACGCCACATCTACAATATTTTATCATCATTCTACGATATTTTTTGACATAATGAGACGATAACCTGACACTAAGATTCATCATTAAATATTTTCACACGTAAATTTTGACGTGAGTTACATATAAACAAATCAGACGTAACAACTGATGCAAATTATTTGCATTAGAATACTTTGACATAAATAGACTGAAATAAAATTACCGACCCCCAATTTAACGTCAGAAATAATTAGACAAAAATTAGACATAAATCTGACACGAACCTTTAAATATTGTTGAACTTGCATCTGATTTACGTCGGATCTATCTGACACAAATATGCTAATTAAATTATTGAAGTGTGAGCGAAAAAGATTTAGATCTTGTCCAGCAAATGATCCAATGATCCAGGAGACACCCAATGTCTAATAATTATTTCCATGTGAGTTTTGGTACGATCATCTGGGCCATCACCTCTATCATCCTCGCTCAAAAGATCAAATCATCACCTAAGTCTATTGGGTCTGCTGCATCAGGAGACAACCTAAGGAAAATGAGAGAAAAAAATTAAAATCTAACAAGCAAGATCGAGGCTCTTCAAAATAAGAAGTCAATCCAACTCAGTCCCTCTAATCGAAACACTGCTCTCAATGGGTGGCGCAGAGCACCAACAATATCTTGCACCCTGGACATTGTCAGAGCACCAACAACTTCTTGCATGGCCCTTTCGGTCGACAAGTTTTGTGCCCCAACAAAAGGTTGAGCTATCAGATTGATAGTTGGGTCAGTCGTCTAAACGTTCCTTCTCTTGGTACCGAGGAATGAATCAGATGACCTCAACTGATCTGTCAGCGCAACCATTTTCTTTTTTTAGTAATGATATTCTTCTTGTTGTCATCTTTTGGGCAATACCACTTCTTCGATCTTCCAAAGGCAACACGAAGCAATTCTTTTTGTTGTGGGCTTCCGTCAAAGGATTCGACACGTTCTCCATTATAGTGCCCGGAAGCCAACTGATTTAAATAAAAAAGGATGCAAATCAAATATCGAATGTCAAAAAGTCCCGTCATGGCTTCTTTATAAGGACCAAAGAAGCATAGTAGTTCAATTATTGAATCACAGATTAAGAATAAATGATATATACTTTTTGTATTAAATTCTTTTGTTATTATCAAAATATTATTTTTAAGAATTAAGAGTAGTTAGAAACTAAAATATGTACATTGAAATTGTGTCAATGTTGCTCTTGAGAATATCTAATAGTTAAAAGGAACATACTACGACGGAGGACTCAGTGACAGAAGACTAAGTGGCCCACTTAATCGACCGAATGTAGTCATCTAAGCCAAAGCCTAAATCAACTGAGTCATAAGGAGGACAAAAGGACTACAGAGTTATTCGAGCCCGATCCATTTAGACTAAAATTAAACAGGACAAATATGCATCCGAGCCAACCACTATAAGAAAACTGATCCAATATGGTAGCCTACTTTCTGGTAGATCTGATTTGAGGAAGGTGCAATTATACAATATCATCAACCATCCCATAGGAGCCCGGGGGCTCCTCATAAAAAATAAAAAATTAACTGTGAAGCAAAGAGACTTATAGTCATCTTAACCTCATGCTCTCCAAGCTCGTTAAGGAGCGAGTAGCTATCGGATCACATTGATTCACCTTAGATCTGCTCGATAGTCCAACAACACTTTGCTGATAAGTGTTTCTCATCAGGGGTCGAGCGTTAACAATTAGACTAAATCAGTTGATCGTTAATGAAGATTAAACCTAGTCTACCTAACTTATCTTGGCGACCCGAAGCCACTCAAGCTCTATCAAAAGAGCCAAAGAACAAAATACCAAGAATATATGTACAACGCCCATTAAAACAGGGGAAAAAAATGTAATATCTTCATATTGTACTTCTCCCACATAAATAGGAAGATCATTTAATATACAAATGATAACAACTTAGCCAAAAAAAGGCCGGGAAAGTTCAACATAATCGATACAATTTAAAGTTCATTGTTGTTCTCTTTTTTTCTCTCTCTCTCCTTTCTTGCACTCTATTCATTAGAATGTGATTCACGGACAAATCAGAATTCAACACCACCGTCTTTTTCTCATTAACAATTATTAGTCATATTTAACAATTAGTTTTAGATGACTCCTTCAACTCTACTTCTTGTGAGGATACAAACATAAAAAATCAAAAAAAAGTTATTAAACTCAAAACAATAAGTTATTTTGTTGTTTTCTAACCCTCCAAAGCCAGCAAAGAGCGGCAAAAACAAAACATGGAAAATAAAAGTACTCATTCCCCACAAACAGAAAAGCATATTCGAGACCAGTTACCTCAATCAGCAAAACCTCTGCATAAACAACCAAAAAAGGCTAAAAAACATAGCTTTATACATATAAATATATATAGAAGTACTTATCATTATGTGATTCTTTACGTTTATTGCAGGGTATGCTACTGGTGCGGCTTCATCTTCCCCATTTGTCTGCTCTGCAAAAAATATCAGTTTTATGTTCGTTTCTTGAGCTTGAAATATAGGCCTGCTGCATTCTGTACGGGGAATTCATCTGTCAGCATATGAAATTAATGGTGGTGTCAGACAAACAATTGCGTGCTTCTGCACTGCAGTCTGCAACAATGGCGGATTCAGTGGGTAGGAGAAGAGAGGGGGAAATAAATAAATTGATTAAAAGGAAGATAATGGAGAAAAGGGAGTCTTCGTTATCTCTGTTGGTCAAGGTTTTGCACTGTGTTTTATGTACAAGTAATTAT
The DNA here is from genome assembly GCF_001263595.1 of Phalaenopsis equestris. Lineage (NCBI taxonomy): Eukaryota > Viridiplantae > Streptophyta > Magnoliopsida > Asparagales > Orchidaceae > Phalaenopsis > Phalaenopsis equestris. Next base: position 219,102 of record NW_018164675.1, read on the forward strand.
CATGGGGGGTTTTCTCAAGTCTAATTTTTCAAAGAAGTCTTATTTATTTATTTATTTAGAAAATGATTTGCTTATTTGAGGGACTTTAGGATCATTTTTATTTTCTATTTATTTTTATTTTATTTGATTTATTTATTTATTTTTTACTTGAAATAAAATATATTTGGTATGTTATAATATGTTTAAATCTTTTTAGAAATACTCAAAATAATTTTTAGACATTTTAAATTTGTTTAAAAATAACTTTATTTATTTTTTAAAGCAAAAAATATAAAATTACAAAAAATGCACTAAATAAATATTTTTTAAAAATAAAAAAAAACCAACAACAAAAGTAATCCTAAACAAACTCTTAGACTTGTTTGGGATCATTTTTATTTTTAAAAAATATGTAATTTATTTTTTTCTTTCATGTTTTATTTTCTTGTTACAAAAATAAATTAAATTATTTATAAAAATATTTAAAAATTTTAAAATTTATCAGACTTGTTTGGGATATTTTTTTATTAAGATGTGGATTTTTCTTTTCAAAACACTCAAAGCACCTTCAATTTTTTTTTTTTAGTTTTTTAAAAAATATCTTAATTTCTTTTTTGAAATAAAAAATTAAAATATATTAAATGCACACCAAATAAACTTATTTTTAAGTAAAAAAATAAAGAAAAAAGATCCCAAATAGACCCTTAAATTTTCAATACCATTAGTTTAATTATATCAATATCAATGTGATGTATATGAATAATTCTCTATATAATATATACTATGGACCTCAAAATACATTAATCTTTTTGCAAATTAAAAAAAATAAAATAACTAATGAAATTTTTTCATATGATAAATTTGATAATCTAAAGCTTAATAAGGTTTTTAAGGACAATAATCATATTTAGAGATGAAGAAGGTGATGGATAGAAGGTTAAGAGATCATGTCATGCATGTGATAAGAACATGGACAATATATTATGTGTCAATAAATATGATGAATTTTATCATTTAATAAAAAAAAATCTTTGATAATTTAAAGTTTAGTGCAATTAAAAATAAAAAATAAAAAATTAATATGAATCCGTTTAAAAACATTAGTAATTTATTTTTCTAACTACTTTATTAAAAAAAGTTAATTATAGTATTTTTTTTATACTTTTACAAGTTTTTATTATTTCTTTATTTATTTTATATTTGCCAATTCTTATGTATTTATATATCCAACACCAAAAATGTGATTTTTACAATTACATCATACAAATCTTTCATATCACATTAAAAAAACCACCATTTTAATTCTTAAAAAATGAAATACACTTTTTTTTATGGATAGGTATAATTGGTATCTATATAAAAATCAAATTTTTAAGTGTTAAATATATAAATACATAAATAAAGAGGTTGCATGCAATAAATCTTTCATAAAGATCAATCAAATACTTCATATTATAATATGATAGCCATTAAAAATTATGAAAGTGCGTTTAAGCCTAATGCTATTTCTAATATAAAAATGTTTCCAAACTCCCATTCCCCATCCACAACAATGTAAACATATTATATTTATGATAATATAAAAATGTTTATAATTATTAACACACACCCATTTATAATTATTAATATATAATTAGAAATATTAGAGTGTAGGTGTATATTTGGTGATATTATAATGGTATTCATCACAATAATACTATATATCACCACCACGTATATTATCACATGTAATACTTTCTTCTGCGCAAGAAATGAAGGAATAGAGGAAGGAGATAGAAAGAGAATCCTAAGGAGAGAAAAAAAAGTATCGACATGAGAAGATATGGGAAGATCAAAGGAATTTCATAGCCCAACAGATGAGATAGAAAGCGAGATGATATTAGTGGTCTTTTCAAAACTCAAAAATCCAGCTTTTTTTTAACTGTACTATCCATTTAAAAAAAAAGATTTGAGCTTTATAGGTTTTAAACCCTAATCGAGAGAAAGAAGAAGGAGATCAGACTAGTATAGATAGAGAGTGAATCCTAGAGAGAGAGAGGTATCTACAGTAGAAGATATGGGAAGATCAAAAGAATTTTTAGCCCAACAGATGAGAGAGAAAGTGAGATAATATTAATTTCTTTTAAAACTCAAAAATCAACTTTTTTTTTTTAACTGTACGATCAATAAAAAAAATAAAGATTTGAGCTTTATAGGTTTTAAACCCTAATCTAGAGAAAGAAGAAGGAGATCAGACTAGTATAGATAGAGAGAGAATTCTAAAGAGAGAGAAAGAGGTGTCCACAGGAGAAGATATGGGAAGATCAAAGGAATTTCTTAGCCCAACAGATGAGATAGAAAGTGAAATGATATTAGTCGTCTTTTCAAAACTCAAAAAACCAGCTTTTTTTTAACTGTACAATCCATTAAAAAAAAAGATTTGAGCTTTATAGGTTTTAAACCCTAATCGAGACAAAGAAGAAGGAGATCACAGACTAGTATAGATAGAGAGAGAATCCTAGAGAGAGAGAGGTATCTACAGTAGAAGATATGGGAAGATCAAAAGAATTTTTTAGCTCAACAGATGAGAGAGAAAGTGAGATGATATTAGTGTTCTTTTCAAAACTAAAAAATCCAGCTTTTTTTAACTGTACTATCAATAATAAAAAAAAGATTTGAGCTTTATAGGTTTTAAACCCTAATCGAGAGAGAAGGAGATCAGACTAGTATAGATTGAGAGAGAATCCTAGAGAGAGAGAGGTATCTACAGTAGAAGATACGGGAAGATCAAAGGAATTTTTTAGCCCAACCGATAAGATAGAAAGTGAGATAATATTAGTGGTCTTTTCAAAACTAAAAAATCCAGCTTTTTTTAACTGTACTATCAATAACAAAAAAAAAAGATTTGAACTTTATAGGTTTTAAACCCTAATCGAGAGAAAGAAGAAGGAGATCAGAGCAGTATATCGATGCTTACCTCAGAGCATAAAACAAACACAGCAATCTCGACGCAACAAAGCAGAAAACTTCACCACCAACAAGAAAAAGATTATCATGATGAAGATGGACCAACTCCATTTCTCCCATCATCAAAACTTCTTCTGACATGACGAACTTGAGCCCCACTCCCTTCCTGTACCTGTCCTCCGTGTTTCTGCTGCAACACCGCAAGCGAGCCCTGAAACCCACCAATATGCGGTGAAACCAACTCCAATGGCTGACAAGACGACGAATCAACAACATTTCCAACACCCATAAACCTCGCCATTACATGTTGCTGCTCTATATTCCTCAGCATCTCGTGCTCAGTCGCCGCTGCAATCACCTCTGCGAACTGCTCTGCTTCCATCCTCTGCATCTGTTGATTTTGATCTCTGTACATAGATGGAGGGGTTGCATAGAATTGATTGTTCGGTCCTCCAACCGCTGCGTGATTGATGTAATTAGAAAGCTCTCTCTTTGCAGCAGAGAGATCGCGTTGGAGTTGCACAAGCCGATGCTGAAGCAGGGAAATATACCCGACGCATCCATACACGGGATCGTTGATGCGAGCTTCGGCCTCATAGGAGAGGGAATTGACGGCATCCTCCCGCTGATCGGGCGACAGATCGGCGAGCAGCTTGGCGATATTGCTGGCCCCAAAAACGCGGTGCACATTAGAGAATTTCGACTGATTTTCAGGCGGAAAGTACGGCGCGAATATGCATCCCTGCGCGCATTTTCGCCGGAGAAATTTGCACGCCGCACATGGCGAGCTCGAAGACGACATCGAATTCGAATTCTATCTCTGTCCCTAGCGTTGTGTCTTCCTTTCGGTCCGGCTCTTTGTCGCGTTCTGGTTCTCCGGAAGAAGACAAAAAGAGCAGATGGTTAGGTGAGAATTAATGGAGCAGCGTCTAAAGCGGGACAGTACGATTCGCACCAGAGGTAATTATTTCGGATTAGGGGTGGCGGCTGCTGCTTTCTTGACCTAGGGTTAGGGTTTCATGAAACTCGATGAAATTGTAAGAACGATCGAGATCCGGCGATCGGATCGTCTCGCAGATGATCTTCCGTAAACTTTCCGGTTTCGTCGTCTCCGCCGGGGGCGGCGGCGGCGGCGGCTGTGGCGGAAGATTTGATTTTGTTTTTCTCCGATTCAGGACAGAAATGGGGTGAAATCAGAACGAGTAAACCCTAGAAAAACGGTTTTTGGGGAAAGATGGAGTTGTGAGGAAAACTAGAAGGGGAACCATTTGGTCAAATTTGACGAGGGGAAGGACACCGCCATGATCGCATGGATTTCAGCTACGGGGAAGAGAGAGAGAGGGTAGAGAGAGAAAGGGTGGGGTTCGAGCTTGCACGTTACAGATCCCGAGGGAAGAGGATATTATAATAATATGATGAATTAAGTTGGAAGAATGAGAGTTAATAATAAATTAATGATAATTGTGGTGATAATTAAGGGGCGCGATCCGATGTGAGGAGTCGGTCCGTCCAGATCGGACCTCGGGGTGATGGCCGTCTGATCAGAGGCAGCTGGAGTTCGGCAGTATGTTGTAGCACGAGATTAGGGTTGTCAAAACGACTTGTTGTTCGCGAACAGGTCGTGTTTGGCTCCTTAAGAAACTCATATTTGATTCGTTTGCTAAGTTAATGAGCCGAACAGGAATACTTTTTGTGTTCTCAATATATAAACGAGTTGAACATGAACCAAGATTTGTTTGTTCGTGTTTGGCTCGTTTGGGCTCTAATTACAACTGATCAATTATATATAAAAGATTTATAATCAATTAAAATTAGTAATTAATAAAATAGAATAAAAATATATTAAATTATATTAAAATTATGTTTTAATATAAACAATAAGAGTTCAATATTGTCCCAATCCTTAACATGCTACGACTGCGTGATTAGGGTTGTCAAAATGACTTTGTTCGGGAACATATTTTAACTAATTATTTGACGAGAATGAAAAGTAAATTAAGCATGGAAGAATACTCATCACAATAAAGATTTAAAACTAATTCTAAAAGCATCCTACAATCCTATACGACCAAAATATTCATCACAAGAGAAAGGTAAGAAGAAACTACTCACCATGCATAAAATAAATACCACAAATCATTTTCTTAAAACAAATCAAATCCACTATAAGTGTGTTTACAAACAATACAATATGAAATAAAAAATAGTACCTAGCTTTTCCCCTATAAAAAGTGATGAAAACTCCTCCACAAAGAATCCCCAAATGCCTCTTGCAATGCTGAGCATCTCCCTTACACAATCGCTTTCAAATCCTTCTCCAAACCCTCAATAAACAGTAAATAAAACTATCCTATCACAAGCCTCCAACCATAAACTCTCCTTAGAGTTCTTCCCTATCGTTCAAAAGTCTTCCTGTTGTCCTTTTTTCCCACATGTCCAAGGAGCTGTATATATTCACCGTTCAACTCCTCGGGCCGTGTACAACAACTTCTGAAAACTGATTCAACAGTTGTTGGTGCCTATGCGCCAAGCTCTCTATCTTCTTGGATAGGAACTGGCACCTAGGCGCCCTATCATGTAGCGAAAAGGAGCTCAAGTGCAGTGCCTTGGCGTCCAAAGGCTGGTGCCTAGGCGCCAGTCACTTGGTCTTCCCTTAACTCCAAGTCATGTACGTTTTGCTCCATTTCTTCTCCACTTCGTTCCACTTCTTCTACATGTTGTACCTGGAATAAAAACACAACAAATACCCTTCTTTAAAGTGCACTTTTATCCATAAAATGTGCAAAGGAGAAAAAAAGCTAAGCTTGCTTTAAACCATTTCAAAATCCTTCAAACTTAAATGTTACTTGTCCTCAAACAGGACTATAATTTTTAAAATCAATTTTTATTAATTTCAGGAAATGAGCTTCATTAAAATTCTCCATAATTTTTTCTTCAAGAAATACATAAAGTAAATTTAGATGAACTCTGGCAAACAAGTCTATCCTTAGGGTATGAGTAAATCTTTCATTTAACTAGAAAAACTTGATTTTTCTATTCAATTTACAACGGATTAAACACTTGCTAACTAAAGTACCTTAGATGGTGCAAAGATAGAATTTAAGTGCTCCATTTTTAAAAAGACTTACACATTCACTTTGAATACACATAAGCTTAGGAATGTAATATGTTTCGACTTTAAAAAAAGTCTAGTGAAACTAGTTTTTGATAAGGCTTCTCCTCATGCTTCTCCTCCTTTAATATTTTTTTTTCTTTTAACTTTAGGATGTATAGTGTAATCCTTGGCTTTACTTTAAGGAGAATTACTATATCTAGATGGACCTTTAATAGTTTTAATTTCCACTCTCACCCTCTAACGTGAAACCTATCACACTCTTTTATTTGTTTTTTTAAATTTTCCAAAGGAAGTGTAAAATACTTGAAACTTATAATTTTACTAGAGACTAAATTCTTATGAAGTATTTATCTAGGATACTTGGTTTAACAAATAAATATTTTTTTGTAAAAGTAAATAGTGAAACCATTTTTCTACAATTTAAACTATAAGTTCACTCCACACCAGTTTAAACTCGTTTACATAGAACTTAAAATAAAAATAATATGTTTTTCTTTTCTCAAAATTGTAATAATTTCAAGTTAAATCCACATACCTCAAATTCCTTTTAGATCATAACAATTTTGAAATACAAGTGGTTGAGTTCAAATAAATTTCAGCATTTAAAAGGTTCTTTCCACCACATGATTCTATCATAAAAAATATACATGCATGAATAGAAAAGAGCGGTATGCAGCAGTAAGTGAATCTCTATTCAACAGGTTTAACATGAAATCTGCATTAAAAAGGACTACAATATTACAACAGATAAACTCACTTACAACCCAAAGCAACAATAAACCAATCAAAATATTACATCAATAACAACAACAACAAGAGAAAATGTCTAGTACCACAAAGAAATATAAAGAAAATACATAAGCATAATAGCAGGGAAGTAGTGACAGTGGCCTTGTGATGATGGTGGCTTGATAAAGGTAGCTAGGCAATGACATTCCAGCTGCGGCGGTGGTGGTTGGTAACCAATGATTGTGGCCCGACGGTGGTGATGTCTTAACGACGGTGGTCGCGGGCATCAGTGGTGTAGCAACGGAGATGATTGGTCAGCGATTCTCCGACATTGGTAGAACTTAAGAAACCTCAAAATGTTGGATCGCAACTTCAACCACCTCCTTCATGTCTATATCTCAAGTCCCCTTTCATGAAGGCAATGAGACTCTATTTATAGATTTTGGAAGTTATCCTCCGTAAATACTGTATAATTTCAGGCCACTATATTCGACGACCCAGAGTGATTCCCTTGATTAGTTGATATTCTATGAGCATTTGAGTACTTTAATGATATTAGAATTGAGTTATCTTGAGCTTGTTGAATTTTGCTCAACGAGACGCTCAATTTAACTATAAGCTTGTTAGATTTAGAATTTATTTGACCATTCAATTGCCCATCTAAATCCTCCACTTGTGCTTAAACCACTTGATTTGGGCTTTATCGAACTCGAATCAAATCAATTTAATTTGGCTTCACTGAGCTCACCTTATCGAGATACCCAATTTCATCGTACGTTTGATGAAATCAAAGCTTAGATGATCATAAATTCACGTTTAAAATGTTTTTTTTCCCTCAATTTGCTCTGAGATTCATGCACGATATAAATGAAGACAAATCAGTTGCCACAATATTTCAGACACGTTAAATATATCTCAAGTTATGAAAAAGTTATGTATCATGACAATCTTGAAAGAAATTTTTTTACTTTATGTAGGCTAGATTTTATAAATTCAATATTTAAGTTTATAGCACTTTAGTGTTATAAATCTAAGCAAGAAAATATACACATCACTATATAATATTAAAGATTTGAGAATTATGCATGTAATATATAAATATCAGTGTTACATGTGTAAATACATAAGAATTATGTGATATGTAAGTAAATATTCCAATATTTTCGATATATATATATAGAGAGAGAGAGAGGAGAGAGAGAGAGAGGAGAGAGAGAGAGAGAGAGTGAAAGTTGTGTCTGTTACTGTAAAGTGACATGGGGTAGAGAGAGAGAACAATGGGAGTGAGGTCATATATTCACATGCATGAAATGGACGTGACACTAACATTCGGAAAGCTTGTCCTCGCATGATCTCATCGCCCTGTCCTACCATGGCCATACTTAATTGTCTGCATCAGAATAGAAAGTAGAGAGAGAAAGTAGAGAGAGAAAGTAGAGAGAGAAGGTCAGGGGTACCATTCTTGCTGCTCATAAGATGAATATTATCTGTCATGTTTAGTGTATGACTTTGAATATTTTACCTGAAAGTTTGCTTATGAGATAGAGAGAGAGAGAGAACGTATGTACGTGTGAGAGAGAGAAATGAAGACCTCACATGAAAATTTATGTAACCTTTTCAATATTGTAGAGGTGGGGGTTTCCAATATTGTTTTGCCATGAAATTCGAATAATTGTAATTGCTGTGATTTTTTCATTGAGATTCGCCTCGAGCGATCGGCGGAAATGCTATAAAAATGTATGTATCCTTTTCAACGATATCAATAACGTCAAAATCGGACGAGAATTGAGCGATGTATGGAGTTTTTATCGTTGTGAGGTGAGTTTCAATTAAATTTTTTCAAAATTAATGCGATGGATTTGACCAAAGCGGACGGTACAAAAGTTGTAGAGAATTATGTTACCTTTTCAACGATATTAAGAACGTCAAAATCGTACTAAAATTTAACAATGTGCAATAATTTTATCGCTGCAGGATAGGTTCTAGTTATTATTTTTCCATTAAATTCAAACGTTCGCAGTTGCTGCGATCTGTTTGTCGGGATTCGTCTGGAGCGGTCAATATGAAAGTTGTAGAGAATTTTGTCACCTTTCCAATAATATTAAGAACATCAAAACCCTAACGTGCAAAAATTTTATCGCTGCGGGGTAGGTTCTGGTTATTATTTTTCCACTAAATTCAAATGTTCGCAGTTGCTGCGATTTGTTTGTCGAGATTCATCTGGAGCGCTCAAAATGAAAGTTGCAGAGAATTCCGTCACCTTTTCAACAATATTAAGAACATCAAAATCGAACGAGATTTGTATGATGTGCAACAATTTTATTATAACAACTCAATTTATTCAAAAAATGAAAATTGGTTTAAATCCTAATAGCAATTGCTCTTGGCCACTAGCATATTACATGGCTAGCCAGTTGCCAACATACATAAAGACTAAACTCATATTTACATTGTTTTTGTTACTTACAAATTTAGCTAATTTAAATTATAAAAATAAATGTTTTCAAATTTTCGCCCGTAAAATATTGAATATTATATTTAACCACTCAAACTTTACATATAATATCTTAATCATCTAAAAATTTCAATAAAGACTTCATAAGAGGGTGGTGAAATGAAAAAATGGTTACAATGTGATATTTAATGTTTAAAGGGTTAATATAACACAAATTTTCATTTAAGATTTAACACTAGAAATTGTAGAATCGACCTAATTAAGACTAAGGGTCTGTTTGGGGCAGCTGCAACTTAATTAATAATCTGTTGATAAGCTGATTAAAAATAATCTTCTGATAAGCTAGGTGCGTGGCTATTATAAGCTAGGTGCGGTGGCTATTACAAATTTTTATTTTTTTTGGAAAAGTCAGACCGTTGATAGAAGGTTGTCGTAAAACGTAGATAGTTGCGGTGTGAAAACGCTGTTTTCAGCGTTTTGAAAACGCATAAGCTGCCAAAACACAGTTTACCCACACTGGCCAGGTGCGTTTTCAAAACGCCGCCGCAGTACTCCAAACGGACCCTAACTCAGCATGCCAAAACTCAAGAAAAGGTTTTTGCAAGGCTTCATACTTTTCACAATAATTTTCTTATTATCATAATAGTTTATATTTTTGAGTTTTTGAAAGAATTAGGATTCAAATAAAAAAAAAATTATTTATAGCTACTGCATGAAAATAACTTATTATTGCTACAAATTTATGTCTAAATTGTTCAACACAAATATTGATGAAATTGCTGTAAGTTTGTAATGACAAAATTATCAAAAATACAAGTGACGACTTCTTCGTTGTAAATTTAACTGATGAAAGTTATGTCAGGATCATGTTGATGAGCCACATATGTCCTAATCTTTAGTCAATCCTGCCCTTTCAAGTCCCTCTCCTCTTAGAAATAAAATGCGAAACGAATATATCTGTGATAGGGTTGGTGTAGCTCCAGTGACAGACAAAATTAGAGGAGGGTGGTGTTAGATGGTTTGGTCACATTAAACGTCGACCATCTGATGACCTGATTGGAATAGTAGATGTTTTAGATTCGACTTATGTTAAGAAAGACAGATGTAGACCTAGGACGACTTGTGTATATTGTATAAAAAATGATCTTAATTTGTTAGGATTAAATAAAAATACGACACTAAATAGGATGCAATGGAGAAAAATGATTCATGTAGCTGACCCCACTTAGTAGGATAAAGGTTTTATTGTTGTTGTTGTTGTTGTTGTTGTATAGTCTGTCGACCCCTTTCTCACAAAAACAACACTTATTTTGTTTGTTATTTAAATAGTTTAAGTGTGAATCTAAAAGCTTGTTTTAGATAAAGCGAGCCCACTTTATAATAGTAATTTACTTTCAAACGATAGAGTAAATGTGAGACAATTGAAAAAATATTACATTCAAACAACAAACATGCGGATGACGATTTGGATCGCACCACACCGTTGAACGCGCAAGGTTGTGCAATCCACACCATCGTCCGTACATCCGGTTAACCTGACGTAGTATTCTCTCAACGTCCAATTATGACCAACTCAATTTACATTAGATAGAGGGAGAAAGTGCAACAACATCTAATTATCTTACTTTTAAAATTCTAAGTACCATTAGTTGGAGCAAATTTAACTTCATTGGCTTATTTGAATGGAGTCAGTGAAACTCCATCTGTTTGTGTTAATTAAATAGAACGTTTTAAGACTATAAATTGTTATAATACATTTATATGCATATTATACTTGATTATATGTCTACATAATTTATAGAAATAAGATGGAAATTAAAATACATTATTATTGCATATGTAACATATTACATTTTGGAAGAAATGACTTAACACATGAATTTTTATATGGTGTTGCAAGAAAGCAACCAAATTTTGGGGGATTTGCACAAATACCATGTAAAACTTTGCTATTTACTAAAGTCTTTGCTACAAGTTTGTTTCAGGCATGTAGTTTTAATGATGTTATGATGCAGATTTGCATTAGTTCATTGCAATTTCTAGCAATTTGGAGTAATATGATATAGTTTATTGTAGACTGCAACAATTGGATGTAATTTGCTGCAATTTATAATAGCTAATTGCAATGATCCAAATTTGTTGTAATAAGCTTTCAGTTTTGGCTGTGGCTGGGAGATGCTTGTTTTGAGTTGTCATTATTTTTTGGTGATTTGCATGTACTTGTACTAGTAGAGTTAGCGCGTTGATGAAACTCGATCTAAAATTTTGGTTCGTAGCTCGGTTCGTTTCTTTGATCCGAGCCCAAATTCAGATCAATTTTCGAGTGATTAACAATCTTCAAGTAGAATAGGCTAAATTCATGGTCCTGACAACACTTAGTGGTGTCAATGATCTGATTTCGAGCCGATTTGCGATCGGCTCGAAAAAAATTCCATCCAAAACTTTAGCTCATAGCTCGGCTTGTTTATTTCAATCTGATATTGATCCGAGCCAAACTTTGAGCGATTAACAATCATCGAGTTTACTTCACAGCCCTAACGAGAAGTGTAGTCTTGATATATTTCTGAGTTTGGGGCGCGAGGCATGTAAATAATATTCTTAAGATTTTAGATATCTTGATGACAAAATTTTATAAGCTATAAATGTAAGACCTCTACTTATTTTCATTAGGATAAAATTAGATGTTCATACACAAAATATAAGAATAATTAGATAGTAAATTTGGCAATGAATTTATGAAATTAAAAAATAAATAAATTTTCATTATTATCATATTCCAAATTATCAAACTTTGGTATAAACTATATTTACTTGTTCAATTGAGCTGTGATTAAAGCCTTATATATTGGAAATTGTTGTAATTGGAGGAATATTCAGGTGGAGATGGATTCTCTTTTATTGTGGATGTCTTGCACATTAAAGCTGGATTATCCATGGAATATACAGTTGCAAATGAAGATACTTTTTGAGCTTACGTTGGGTTTACAAATTTCTGGGTCTCATATGCTCAGAGAAGGTAATAAACCAGCTCATTAGTTGGCTAAGTTGGGGTGTTCTTTGCAAAAAGTGTTTGTGTCTAATTCTTTACCTTTATACTTGTCTATTCTTTCACAAGGTGATAGGCTAAATTTGGCATTTTTTGAAATGTTCCTTCTCTTTTTTTGATTTGTTGCTAGGGTTATAACTCTTGGTGGAGTTTCCATAGATTTTATTTTTGAGTAAGTTGTATTTTAGGGTGTGGTTGAAACCTCTAACTGGCTGTTGTATTTCTTAATTAATATTAATAAAATTTTCTACGGGGTTCCTTAAAAAAATATATGTATTTGGATCAAACACAATATTCTGTGAATTTCTTTATTGGTGAATAATTTCATATTTGATATTTTCTTTCATACTAATAATAAGAAATTATTTAAGATAATTAAAACATTATGAATGGACTTAAGCGAGTACTTCAACAAAAAAGACTTACATTGTAGAAGTTTAGTATAGATAAAAAAAGAGAAATATTGCAATTTTTAAAGATGCTAGACGAATATGCATAAAATTTAAGTAGATATATCCATACCAAAGATGCAAAATTATTTCAAATAAGAAACCATATTTATTATATCTTCCTAAAAAGGCACACTAAAATACTAACTATATAATGAAAACTCACTCCATACCAAACAAACAAACCCAACTAAAATAGTCTAATCATGCCCTGTCTCTCTCTCTCTCTCTTCACACACACACACACAAAGATAAATAGATAGATAGATATATATGTCAGTTGCCTACCGTGACTCTTTGGTTGACACAGTCTGTAAGACCCCATGAGTCACACGTACAATCCCGCCCATATGCGGAATGAAATTCTTAGACACATAAAACATATCACCTTAACCTATTGCAATTCAAACAATCAAAAGTGCTAACAAAGAAGCTCAACCTTCAACATAACCCACAATCAACGTGGCATACCACACCCCACGCTCCTCCCATGCAAGATGGCTATCATACTCCCCACCACTATCTATCGTGCGAAACACAAATCTCATGGGAACTGCACTCACATCCCAATGAAACTCCACCACCATCCTCCCAACATCAAGCTCAACATTCCCATGAGTCTGCCACTTTGTCAACACCTCGTGGACCGTGACTTCATCCATGGTCAACGTCAGCTTCGCATCTTCCGCATGAACATCGTCGCCCACTTTAATATGGATCGTGTGATTGCCATCTTTGGGCATAAATCGAACTGCAGAAGTGGAGAACTTGCCATTTTGTTTTGTGAGATTAATCACTTTGTCAAACCTCATTCTGATTTGCAGGCAGACAGCTGATTTGTTCATGTTACTTATAGTGGAATGAGGGGTGTGATATGTTCTTTTGAGGATATGATTAATTTGTTTTAAATTGTTGGGATTTTGAGGATTCTTTGGATCATATATGGTATTATGGGTTGTTATGGTTCCAAGTTATTAGTTTATAGAAAGAAAGAAATTTGGCATTGCATAATTTGTCATGAATGCTTCCGTTAAGTGTTATATGAGGGTTGCCAGAGGATTTGATGGCAATTAATGTGTAATTTATGTGGAGATTGTGGAGTATTTGGTAATCAATATATATATACAAATATATGTATATATATACATATATATATATACATATATATGTATATATATATATGTAT
>NW_018164675.1:233191-240068 GCF_001263595.1 Phalaenopsis equestris
ATATATATATATATACATACATACATATATATATATATACATACATACATATATATATATATATATATATAGGAAGATGCATGCAACACTAGCAAAAGGCCTGAAGGCAAATTCATTAATACGAGAGGAAGATGTAAGATTTTTAGTGAGTGGGTGCAAGGACTCACTCATAAGGTATACAACACTAACAAAGGAATACGAGTATAAATAAAAAAATAACGAGAAATAAATGTGTTGGGGGGAATATGGGGAGATAATTGTAAGGAGCGAAGAGTGTGCATGTAGCCAACACAAAATTGCTCCTAAGCATCAAACATGAGTGGTGGGTTTACCTCTTCCCATCTCTCTGGTTCTAGGGATGAAATCCAACAAGGTACTTTCAAGGGAGCTTTCGCCCGAAAATATCCAACAGTCATTATGGGAATGTCAGAGTTGTCTTTTTTTTTTCTTTTTCTTAGCTATTTGGACTTGCCAAACCCCTTCCAGTGTGTGTCCCAGCTGAGCAATTAGTAGATTGTCACCCTGCAGGGTAGATTGCTACGTAACTTGTTGAGCAGATTCAACACGCTGTACACCTTAACCATGACACTCTTCCAGTACTTGGGTACCCCTTCTCTCTCATAAGTAGTTTCACCACAATTAAGGATCATCAACTACATCCAAATGATTAGTAGCAGTAAGATTGTTCGTGTTTTGAGCAAAAGCTTTCTCATTAGCATTGGGAGAATCCTGTTGAACTGCTAGGTGAGAGACATACTGATGCGATAAAGTATTATTCAACAATTGTGAAAATTCTTTGATATATATATATATATATATATATGTATAAAAAAGGCTAACATATTAAATAGAAAGAAAGATACAGATACAATGTGTGGGAGGGCTCAAGCATGACACCTTGCCCACACAAAAAATCACAAATGGTTTCAAAACTAAAAAAAAAACAAAAAAATGCATTAAATACTTAAATAAAAAGCCTAACAGTGTCGAAATACATAGTATCAGGTGGCAAGAGAGAGACCCAATTTGGTTTTGCCTCTGCCTCTAGTTCTAGGGTAGAAGCAAGCTAATAAGTTGGTAAGATGATTGTCATTGCCACTAGTAACCAATGTATCATCCAATATGTTCCCGAGCTGGAGTTGGCCTCCATTCTTCTTCTTCCTCCTGGAATAGACCTGTCATTCCTCTTCCGAAGAATCAATCTGATGGGGTGATAGAGCTGAAGCAGAAAAATTACCGACCGTAGTACACACAATAGGTTCTAATATATGTGAAGTATGAGTTGCCTCTACACCGGATACTTCCTGAAGAAGTGGAGCTATGAGACTCTCCTGATTATCAGTCTGAACAGTATCATTTGTAGGTAATAGTCCAACAGTATTATTTTCTATGGGGTTTGAAGGCGTCGACATCACATTACTCGCAGTAACAGTAACAACAGTGTCATGGGGGGATTCCTCAGGGGTACCAAACACCTCCTGTCTAGTAGTATCCTCCCCAAGTGGGACTAAAATGTCCAGAGCAGTGGGGTTAGACCAATCATTATTCAATGAACCTTAAATTTCAAATTTGGATGAAATTTGTGACATTTATCAAGGACATGACCAAACATCTTACAATGGGTACAATATGGGGGTCTGTGCTCCATGAAGATATGTTGCCAATAACCATTATGGGTTGTGCCCAGCCAGGCTTTAGTAACATTAGGTAAAGTAATATCCTTTCTCTACAAGTATTCTGGCCACCGAGGGTCTGGTTAGGTTGAAAGCAGGCAGATCTAGCTTCAAAGGATCCCCAAGGATGGCCCCAATAAAGAGGGCCCATCGATAGTAGAGCGGAAGGTCACTTGTCTAACCGAGTGCAGTCGTCTGAGCCAAAGGCAATAAGACCAACCTATCTGATTCACGAGGAGGGAAAAAAAACAACTGAATGATCCAAGTCGAAATCATTTGATTAGAAACATGATAAAGAGGAAGCCAAGTCAACTACCACTACCTCTTAGCATCTCTATTCATATCAGAGATGTCTAGAACCTCCCTATCAAAGATCAATGGTTGACAGATAGGTTAGATTAGCTGACTGAGCCAGACTTGTCAAACAAAAGCTAATTAAGCCCGATCAACCAGCAACGCCAACCAAGCCTAGCTGACTAAAATGATATTGCCAATCCAAAGCTGAATAAGATAGTCAATCAAGCTGAAAAACAACTAAGCAATAGACATATGTAAATTATCTAGAATACCCTGTACAACCTCCTTGAAAACAGTGACATAAAAGTAACATCATAATAATGTGCTTTCTCCGTTATTAACAGGAAGATCATTTTATGAATAAACGAGATCAACACGATTGATATGACTTTCTCCGCTATTAACAGGAAGATCATTTTATGAATAAACGAGATCAACACGATTGATATGACTTTTTACTATTCATTCTTCTCTCTCTCTCTCTCTCTCTCTCTCTCTCTCCCTCTCTCTCTCTTTTTCTTCTCTACTTATCTTAAGGGCTAAAGGAAGGGTGGAACTAGCCAATAGTCTCATATCAACACAAGAAAACAACTCCTCCCCCGCATCATTCAAAACTGAGCAAGCCAACTGTCATCCATTAGAGAGATTCACCGAAGGAAAAAAAGAGAGCAAAGACACAATCCTTGCCAGTCGACTTGAGCTTGCTTTGAAATCTCACAAATACACTGGTATACCTGATCGTACCAACAAAACTCGTCTTCAATGAAGACAAACCTAAACCTACGACTAAAAGCAACACTAATATTTTTTTTTTCTAATAAGTAAAATTTATGATGTAAACCAGAGGATAACAGTACCTCGGATATGGAGAGAAGATTATTCAAAAAAAAAATATCGCTTAGAACAATTTTATATCTTGATAAGTAAAAAAAATATGTTATCGCTACAACCTTTGTATTTTATTTCTTAATAATAAACGAGCAAAAAATTCTCTAATTATGAGCACAAGTTATAGTCTATCAGACACTCGAGGAACTTTACAAGTTCACACAAGAGAATGCAAAAAATCTGGCCGACACTTAGTGAACTCGAAAGGACTTGCTAACTGTGATTCCACCCAAGAGGCAAAAACCGACAATGGCAGGCAACATCTAATCAATAAAATTTCCTAAATAACCGACAACGACAGACAACATCCGACTGATAAAATTTTCTAATAATCGATAATGATGAATAAACGTATGATCGGTAAATTATATAAGATACAACCCACAATGCTCATACATTTAAAAAAAAAAAAAAAAACCAATGTCTCCAGACTCAAAAAGGGTCAAGCTCTCATTGTGGTTCCCTACACTATAGCAACAAGACATGTTGTGAGTAGCACATGTATCACCTTAGAAATAAATTTTGATGGTTACTCCCTCAAAGGCTACAATTAGTTCCACTAATATGTCTGGCATAAGGTGTGACCTATCTAAAAAGACAACATAACCGAGCGACTAAAACATGAGTAGTGCAAGACTTCAGCCGAGAGTTAACTTAACAAAATAACTAAAATTATTATTAAGGATTACCAACCCATCAATCATCACGACAGAGTCTTATCAAATGAAAAATAAAATGCACATTAAATATAAAATAAAACAATGCAGCTAAAATCTTGCTTTTATCTATGTAGGAGATTTTAGAAGTTTTCTAATATTTCCTTGGAGGTGAATGGGGGAGCAACTGCAGTCAAGGAGTATGAGAGGGATGCAGATGCAAATGGGCTTGAGAGATGTCATGCCTCATTCTTTTATTTAATAGCTAGAAGATTAGAAAACTACGTTAAGAGTCCTGATGTAATATTTTCTCGTGTGAGAGACGCTGACTATGAAATTTTAGTTAGCAGTTGCGTTGTCACTCGCGAACATGGCTGCAACGCAGAATCAAATAGTTAAGACACATAAAGTTGGTCGGAAACTCTAACATAATCACTGACAATATTTTTAGTATATATATATATATATAATTTAACATATTTTTAAAATAATTATATACTTTAAAAAATTAAATCCTATAAATTATAATATGATCTTCATGTTTGTCCTTTAGCTTACATTAAATTCTATAATTTCATATTTATCATCTGGTTCGCCTCTTAGCATAAGTTTTTTTTTTATATTTCTTTTAGATTTATTTAGTTTCTTTGAATAAAATCTATTTTTTTAAGTTTTTGGGAGTGAAATCTCGCATATTGTATCTAAATCTGAATATTTGATGAATGAGATATGATATTATGGTTCTGCTGTGAAGTGTGTTTCGACTATTGTGCATTTGTGTTATGATTCACACAAATTTAAGCATTAATTTCTTATAGATTTAAGCTTTTGAAAAATTTCAAATCATTCAAACTATTCGAACAATGCAAACAAATTTGTAAGATTTCGAAAAATTCAAACAATTTAAACATTTCAAACAATTCAAACATTTCAAACATATTTCAACCATGAGAAATTGAAACATTTCAATTTATAGAGATACATTTGGATTATGTGAAAACAATAACAAGGTATTTCAATGTGTCCTTGTCTCAATGTGAAAATATAATAATTAGAATTGGAAGATATTAAAATATAGACCCAAAATTTATAGTGGCAATTAATTTTCAATAAATGACAGAAATATCTTGCAAATCAATATACCCATTTTTAATATTTTCAGCATTTATTTTCTAAAATATAAATTACAGTATGTAGAGTTATAATATTACATCTTTTGTGTTATATATATAATGTCAAATTTAATTACAAAATATGTGAAATTAGGAATGTAAACTTTAAGAAATTATTTGATATGAGAAAGTCAATATTATTTTATAATTATCTTCTTAATTTACACTTAAGCTTTTAAATGTGAATACAATTTAATTGCATTTTATATTAATATTTTTTAAACTAGCCAGCTTACGACATAGTTAATGAGTAAAATCGGATTTGGCTCAAACTTGATGTGTTAACTCATTGAGCTCAATTCACTGGTCATTTATTGCATTCTGCTTGAACCGGCTCATAGATCAGCTTAGCTCGATTACATATCTATTATGATACAAATATTACATATATATTGCTCAATTCAATCAAATTACATAGACATTACAAATAGGTTAACTTTTAAAATATGAATGTTGAATTTGAATCTATCTTGTGAATCATACCCAAGAAATAGAGCGTAAAATGGGAGAGAGAAGGAGAGGGGGAGAGCGCAAGAGAGAGAGAGAGAGAGAGAGAGAGAGAGAGAGAGAGAGAGAGAGAGAGAGAGAGAGAGAGAGAGAGAGAGAGAGAGAGAGAGAGAGAGAGAGAGAGAGAGAGAGAGAGAGAGAGAGCACGGTAAAGAACTGATTCTTTTATAACTGACTGATGAACCCCTTACAACAGCTATTTATAGACAAGGTGGTATGAATGGTACAATTACATGATTGCCCTGATTTTATGAGGGCGTTACAAGGTATATTAGGTATAAAAAATATATGAGCCTAAAGCTCGGCTATCCCATCACTCAACCGGTAGAGATCGGTAGTCCTTGGGTTGGCAATGTCTGTCACTCAGCTCTGTTGAGTTGGGACAACCAGTTGGCTCTGGATGTCTTCCGGTCGTCGGGACTTCGCTCGATCAACTTGATTAATCGATTAATGTTTTGGTTCGATTGTAAAATGTCAACATCTAGCAAAGAAGCTCTTGTCGTCAGGAAGAGACTATGTTGTTAGACTGTGGATAACCGCAATCTGGCAGATAGCTTTCTTTGTGATAGGAGACCCTCCCAGATTGTCTGTGAAGAGCGTTGCAATGAGAACCCTGGGACTTGAAGAGTCTCAGGGGTCCTTGTGAGGCGACTAACTATGTGGGTATTAGAGTTGGGCTGATGTCTTCTTTTGGTTCAATCTTCTCGATCCTCGACTCAAGCGACATTAGTTTGACCGACTTCAGATCTCGCTCCAAGGGAGTTGAAGTTGGTCGGCCGATCAGGCTTTTTAGTCTTTCGTTAGTGTGGCCTTTAATCTTCTTTCTGTGAGTCATCTATGACGGCACATTTGTCATTCAATCTGTTAAATTTATTCAAGATTAGTGCGGACGCATTTTTGACACACAATAAAATGTTCTTTTTCATGCATAAGTAAGGCGGCATATATATAAAAATTTAAGTTTATGAGTTAGATATGTATATTCCTAGGAATTAAGAGGCATGCATGTAAAGCTTCCATTTTTCATTTATATTTTTGAAAGTCAGTCAAATGTTGACTCGGCCAATCAACAGGTCACCTTTTATTGAACATATAACTTAAAATTATCACAATAATTAAATAAAAAATTATGCATGGACAGGCTACTTTTAACTCATAAAGAATTAAAAAAATAATTATTATAAATAAATAGAGTATCCAATAGTTTCTGTCCAAGTGGACTAGTTATCCTTTGCTTGCAAAAAGGTTGTTCAGATATAAAACTCAAGCCATTGACTAAACATATTAAATTTAAATTATGATAAAGAGAAATTTTAAAATAATTAATTAATCGTTGTGTTATATTTAGATAGGTAACCGAGTCGTGTGTTGAGCTCAATGCACTAACAAATCGAGTTTGAGTCGAACTCGATTTGACTCGTTAATTAGACCCTGAGCTAACTCTGGTAAAAAATATTAATATGAAGAGAAATGTACATACATAACACCCAATTTTTATGCATTTAAGTATCTCACACTCAACATTTTTACAGCTATATGATATCATATGAGTCTCTAATCACTTTTAATGTGTCTAACAATTCGAGCACCACCTTCTTAAGGCCAACCATGCCAGATGGAATTCAAACCCCCGACCTGAGGGGTCTTATACCATGGATGTCAATCACGATATATATATATATAT